>NC_048231.1:89222912-89245837 GCF_002007445.2 Ailuropoda melanoleuca | reverse complement strand
AGAAGTGGTTGCTCTAGGGCCGTCAGTAGGTTATGCCGAGAGGAACTATAAGAAGGCCGAGGCAAGAGAAATGAAAGCCTAAGAAGAAGAGATGTCAAGAAGAACGGCCTATGGCACCTGCCTCTGCTCTGCACCTTTAAGCCCGCCCGGCAGGTCTGTGCACATGTTGCTCACCTGCTGGCTTACGAAAAGTCTCCAGTGGCATTAGACTGTATGCAGGAATTCTTCTAAACCTTCCTTGTGTGCCCCTCAGCTCCCCTTCACAAACTCACTCAGGCCCACTGAACTTGGCATTCAGCCTCCGAAGCCCCAACTCTTGGAGCCCCCTCAAGGCTCTGGATTGAAAAACACCTTTAAAATTCTATTTGTTGGTGGCAAGGCTGCAGTGACATTGGCATCTTACGGACTGTTGGCAGCAATGTATATTAGTACAACTTTTCTAGAATTCAACTTGGCAATACCTGTTGAGTCTTAAAAATGCCCATAGTCTTTAACCCTACATTCCCACTTCGAGGAATATACATTACAGGAATATTCAGAACGGTAACTAAGGGAAGTGATGGATATATTAATCAGTTTGTGGTAATAACTTCCCAATGTGTATATAGATCTGACATCACGTGGTATGCCTTAATATTAATCATTTTTATTTGTTAAAAATGGAAAAAAATATTCAGAGATGTTGCAAAGATATGTATGTTAAGGTTATACATTCTTTGCTGTAGCAAATAATTAGGAACAACCTAAATGCCCATTAATAGGGTTCTATTTAAGTTAATTATATGTCCATACTAGAAGATGCTATCCTGTCACTGAATATCATGGTTTTAAATAATATTTAAAAACATAGGAAATGATTATGAAATAATAAACAATGAAAAAAAGCAAGCAACAAAACTATGCATGCAGTATGATCCCAACTGTATTAAAATTAAAAATTTATGTATATAGGGACACCTAGGTGGCTCTGTAACTCCCCTCCCCCTTACCCCCCTGAGATCTGAACTGAAGGACTTGCTCCCCAGCTGCTCAAAGTGTTGCCAGCAGACAGCCCTCAGCTGTCAGTGCCCTTGGGGAGCTGCCCCTCCCAAGGTCATGTTTCCTTTCTGGAGCAGTCCACATTTAATGGCCGATTACTGCAGAGGCAGAAATGCGTGTCCCCCTTGCCCCAACTTGGGGCAACTCTGAAAGGCCATCTCCACTCCCGAGGCCTCACTGGGACTGTATCTGCCAATGCTACTTCCTCTCTTTCCATTCCATGGGGTCTGATCCCCAGCACACACTGTAATCAATGCCTTGCGTGCTAATTTCCATCCAGAGTCTGTTTCTTGAGGAAACTGACCTGCAACACTCGCCGTGAAGCTATCAGCCCAGTATCACCTCTTCTTGGGCCTGACCATGCCATCTAAGGTTGTGTTCCACCGCTGAATGAGTGAAGACAAGCACTCATGCAACATAATGGGGTGCCACGTGACTGCAGTAAACATTGTGGGGAGGTGCAAAGCAACAGGTGCAGTTAGAGATCACGGAAGGGGCCATTAGAGAGGCCAGATAGGTTGGGGAAGCTTCACAGAGGGCTCGGATTTCCCATGGTCCTGATGAATCCAGGGTTGACATATCAAGATTCTGCACTCTCTCTTTCTCTCCTGCGGCTAGAAATTGGAGGAGCATGCTTTCAATCCTGTCCTTCGATAGGGGTGATTGATGGCACTGGTCCCTGACTGATCCCTTAATTGGTGACCACACAAAGGGCATCTCGATGGTGACATCACATCTTTCGCTTGCCTGTTAGGGAAACTGATAAAAAAGAACTGATGAAAGACTTTTTTGCATGTTGGAATCCAAGCGCTATGATAATGTAAACAAAGCAGGTTTGTGCATGGGCGAAAAAACCAGCTGCCTGTGCCTTCCCCCAGCAAATGCTGTTCAAATGCTAATCCTAAACTCAATTCCTCTCTCAGGCAGCATACTTGCCGGCCACTTCTCTGTAGCATTAATTAGTGCCTACTGAGAGATGCAAGCTCATTTCAGCACCAGCCCAGCAAAACAATTAAAAGAAGGGCACACCAACTGTGAGGAACATTCCTGCAGTCCCACTCTACCTATGAACTAGTGGGTTATTTCCTTTCTTTTCTTTTTTTTTTTTTTATCAACCACTGATACGTATAATAATTAATAAAAAGTATTCGTTAGATATCTGTGTTTACAATAGGAAAGTTATAGTATTGCTCTCCTCAGTTACCACTGACGATTACAGAGACGTTGAGTAATTACAGATATTTGACAAGTTATCTGATTAGTCTACCTAAATTAGATTACTAAGATCCAAGCTCCATGCGAATTTACTAGGCATTATTGTAGAGGGCTCATTTTCATAATCTGGCACAGAACGTGCAGAAAATATATGCACAGGGATCCCCTCTAGATTCAATGTGCAGCTTTTGTGCCCCACCCAAACCTACGGCCCTGACACCCCGGTACTCTTGAGGACTCTGGACCTGGGCTCAATCAGGTCTTACGTGGACAACGGAAATGCACGGGGGCACTAGAAATGGTTCACTGGGCATCTGCAAGCGTTCCCGTATTCATCCAGTGGGTCTGGGCTGCAGAATACACGGTTGTCGGCTAAACCTGGACACTTGCTTTAACCAGACAAAAGAAGAAGCCTCCATCCCAGCCCTCTCACCCCCTGCAGTGGCCCACATGGTGCTCGGCTCAGAAGTGCTTCCAAATCATTGCTGGCAGAGCTGACCACCTGGACCACAGAGCCAAGGAATGCATCATCTCCTGTTTGTGCTACAGCAAATGAATCACTAATAACGTGGCTGGACTTCTGCTCTCAAAGTGCTTTCTCCAGCACTCCGAGCCCTACCACAGTGTAAAAGCACTAAGAACTCTATTTCTCCAAATAACATTTTCTTTCCACAAATTAAAACTGCTTAGCAAGTGTGCCGGCAGAGAGCATGGTCCTGCCCTGAGGTCTCGCTTCTCAAACTTGTCAGCCACCAGACCCAGAATTGAAACCTGGAAGACACCAAGGTCCAGGGGACGCTAATTTGCATTTCTCTGATCCCTCTGAGCCTGAGCATCTTTTCACATGCTGACTGCCGTTTGTCTCCTTCTTTCGTGGAGTAAGCCCTAAGGTTTTACAACAAAACAGAACATGTTCTGTTCAACAGGGTATCTCCATTTTCTGCAGTATGGATAAAAGGCAAAAACTGAGCTGAAGTTGTTGACGGCACTGGATCCTTACAACATATGCGTTTGGTGGCTCATTACAGAAGTCTTGTTCCGAAGGTTGCGTGGATACCAATGAATTCTAATTTGAACAGAAGATAAATTTGTAGAAAGCACTTCCTTCAGGCAGATCTGATCTAGAATATGAAAATCCAGATTTAGAGACAGATCATCAGGGATGATTATTTGCTTTACAAATGCTTCACCATAGGGTTCCCTCACATAGTCAGCACCCCCCTCCCCCGTGTATTTAAACTAGAATCCCCTCTTATAATACACAGTGTTAATGTATCTTATATATCTGACACATAAAGAAAGGTAGGTTTCCCGAAGTATGCATTGTTCTTTCAAAAAGGAAGCTCTTGCATTTTTAAAGATGTTTGTTGAGATGGAAAATGGTACAGGGTGTGTTTTTTCCACTTTTCTCTCCCCTTTCAAGCAATAAAGGAAATTGACAAAGGGTTAATGTTCTGCACTCTGGTAGGCACAGGATTATTGCTGGGACCAACTGGGGCATGACACAGCCTGCTTCCCAGCACAGCGGGCCCCCACCCTTGGATTCTCCTGGAAGACAACCAGGGAACACATGGTTTCCTTGACAGTCCTGGGGACTGATGATCTGATTGGCTTCAATTCTCGCCATAGTTCTTTCACCCCAGCTAGCTGCCCCCGAGGCCCAGGCTCACTCCCAGCATGGCCAGTGTGTCATAAGAGGTAGAGTGGAGAAACAGCATAAAGCCGAGTTCCAGTTCTAGAAGTGTCCTCCAAGGCCCTCCCTGTCATCCACAGACAGGTTTCTCGGGTGTTCTTTGCCTCCTGGCGCCAGTGTCTCCAGAATGCTGCCTCACAGACCTCTTGGCTGGTCTCTCCCTTTCCCTGGAGAGTAGCCACTTTATCTTGAGACGGAAAGCCTCAGACACAAAGCTGGTCACCGAGACTATTTCAGATGCTGGTACATTAAATTGGACAGGCTCCCTGTCACCAGTGGGAAAGTCTCAGGGCAGCTTTGACCCCTTCTGTATATATTCCGTTCCCCTGAAACTAAGCAGCTTTGGTTCCCCAGGACTCAGAGGTATGGTAATTTCCAGAACTTTTCAGATCATGAAATAAGATCTCTCATTTGAAAGTTACATTTAGAATAGGCTTCTCCCCGATCTTTTTTTTTTTTAAGTTTTTATTTGTTCATTTGACAGACAGTGAGTGAGCACAAGCAGGGGGAGCAGTAGAAGGAGAGGGAGAAGCAGGCTCCCAGCTGAGCAGGGAGCCCCATGTGGGGCTTAATCCCAGGACCCTGGGATCATGACCTGGACCGAAGGCAGACACTTAACCATCTGAGCCACCCAGGTGCCCCCTCCCCAGATCTTCTATGAGTTTGTTTTAAAATGTCCTTTTGGGGGATGAATTTTTCTATTGTTTGAAAAATGTTTATTAATTCCTTTAATCATTTTCTGTATTTTTGTTCATCTTCACAATTAAAGTAAAAACTGATTCTTTAATATCCCCGGTGAGAAGTGTGGGTTCAAATTAATTTTTCTATTACTGATGTTTAACCACACAGATACCATTATTATAAGAACAATAATTCTATTATTTGTTTTTATTTCTTACATATTAAATTTTGTACCTAAATTAGAACCATTCCATTTCTGTTTGCTTCTGTTAGCTTATGTTTTAGAGCAAATCTCTAAAATATCATTTTGACTATTCGAGTATTATAAAAAGATCAATTTTTCAGATAAAGCTAGTTGTCTCTCACTATTCTTTTTATCAGTATTCCCTTTATTTTCCCAAATGAATTTTAGGCTTGTTATATTAAGGTCTGTAAAATATGCAATTAGAATCTTAATTAGGATAGTGTTAAAACTCTGGTTTAGAATTAGAGACAATTGCTATATTACCATATTTCCTCTCTCTTTTAAGGAACATGGTATTTTGTTCCAATGACATTAGATTCTCAACTATTTTATATTTTTGCCCGCCTTTATGAAAATTACACCATTTTAATTATATTTTCTTTTTACATGTAGTACTGAAACTTGAAGGTGACTCTCATAACCAGACATTTTATTGAACTTTTAAATGGTCTTTACTAATGTTTGTGCTCTCTTCTTCGGGTTTATGAGGAATACATTTTTGCCAGTTGGAAATAACCTTTTTCTTTGTTTTTCTGGGATTTTTGTTTTGTTTTGTTTTTCAGGGATTTTAAACTCAGTCCCTTCTTACCAGGTCCTGGAGATATGGGGAACAAAGGCAAAAGAAAAAAATTAAATTTCCTTACTGCCTACAGCCCTCAAGGCAGGCAGAGTGAACATTCCTCTAGGAACTCAGCTGCCTCGATGTTGACACTTTGCTAAGGGCAAAAGGCAATCTTAGCCCAACCCCCAGGATCCTGTAGGTCCTCTTTAACATATAAAAATTCCTTTGGAAACTTCCTTTATCTCTACCCCCAAGATACATGTTTGCAATCATCCTCCAAGCATATGGCCCACCGATATACATCTGAAGGGTCTCATGACTAAGGTTTTATTAGACAGTAGTAAATGACCTTTCCCTAACAATAGCTAGCCCCCTCAAGGTCCTGGAAACCTTGCTTCCAAAATTCCTTAGAGACTTAGGCTATCCCTAACCCTTCCCAACTTGAAACTATGTAATGGGCCACTCCTCACAACCCCAGTGCAGCTCTTTCTGCCCACGGGTCCTGTCCTGTGCTTTAATAAACCACCTTTTTGCACCAAAGATGCCTCAAGAATTCTTTCTTGGCGGTGGACTCCGAACCCCAACAATTTCTACATCACCAGCACTTTAACCACCTGCCATAAGCAGTGGAAAAGATGAAGCTTTACGCTGAGGACTGATTATCTAGAGATAATAGGATCCTGCAGGAGAAAGTGACCCAGAAGTCAAAGGAAGGAAGAATTTCAAGGTGAGGGGATTGACCCAGGAATTCCACTTCTCATAATCCCTCTTAAAGGAACAATAAAACATAGGGACAAAGCTTGGTATGTGAGAATGTTTAAAGTATTACTTATCAAAGTCAAAATTTGGGAAAAACCTAAATGAACTGCAATTAGGAAATTGCTAAATAAATTATGGCATTCCATGTAATGGAATACTTTCTGGGCATTAAAACATAATGCAAGGAGTATTTGACCCCTTACAAAAATGGCCATGAGTTATTTATTGGAAAAGCAAGGTATGAGCTATATATAATGCAAACTACAAATGTAAATATGTATGCACAGAAGAAAGAATGGAAGGATGTGTTACTTGTGCTTATCTCCAGATTGTGGCATTATGAGTCATTTTCATCCTTCTATTTTCTACAATGACCATGTGTTACTTTGTGATGAAAAAGAACACTGCTATAGGCCCAATGCATGGGCCCCCACCCCCACCCCAATTCATATGTTCAAGCCTAACTCCCAAGGTACTAGGAGCTGGAGCCTTTACCAGAAAATTAGGTCAAGAAGGTGGAGTCCTGAATAGGATGAGCACCCTTCTATGAAAGGACAGGAGAGAGATGATCTTTTTCTTCTGCCGTGTAATGATATGGCAGGAGGGCAGCTGCCTACAAGCCAGGAGGCAGACCCTCTCCAGACATCAGATCTTGGTCTTCCCAGCCTCCAGAACTGTGAGAAATAAATGTTGTTGAAGCCACTCCGTCTAGCTGCATTTGTTACAGCAGCCTGAAGGAATTAAGACAAACACCATATTATTTATTATTAATATGAAAAGTAGAAGAAGAATGAATGAGGAGAAGCAGGAACAGTCTGGTGGGCCAAGTAGCAAAGAGGAAATAGACCGCAGGATTTGGCCATTAGAGTTAAGTCACCAGCATTTGTGTTAAGTGTTATGCACATGGAGGTGAAAGCCCTGTGCCCGTGATTAGGTACCCGGGCTCTGAAGCGGGCAGTCCTGCATGGTAGCTGAAAACCCACTGGACCTGCTACAAGGGATTTTCTTTAGGGGGAATGGGGTGGGTGTGGTAGATTAAAGATGGCTGCAAATTCTTTGCTACTCCCACTGAGAGGTGGAATTTACTTCATCCCTCCTTGAATCTGGGTTGGCCACAGGGACTTCCTTCATCAGTAGAATGCAGTGGAAGTGATGTTCTGGAAACTTCAAGGCTAAGATCATAAGCTTTACTTTCTACCTGGCCTCTTCAAATACTCTCTGTGGGAGTCCTGAACACTGAGTAAGAAATTCAAGTAACCTGAGACCCCTGTACCAGAGAGATCTCCTGTAGGTGCTTCAGTCAACAGTCCCAGCTGAGCCAAGCCATCCTTAAACAACATACCAGCAGAAGAAGCCATCTTGGTTACTGCACCCCCCCCTTCCCGCCCCAGACCAGCCCATCCAGCAACTAGGGAATGACCTCTATAGATGACTGGTGAAATAGAAAAATCACCAGCCACACCCTGCCCGAATTCCTGACCCATATAATTGGGAAATACAATAAAGTGGTTGCTGTTTTAAGCCAGTACATTTTGGGTTAGTTTTCCACGCAACAATAGATAACTGGAACAGTGGGTATCTATTTTTACAGGAGCTGCTCCTTATGGGAGTACAAAAGTAGCTGGCCTCCCTTTCTCGGTGAGTTTCCTTTTGGCATCCCTAGGATTCACGGAGGCTTCTGGGAGGTACCTGGGCTCCCCGACTGGGAAATTCCAGTAAGAGAAATTCTAATTGTCCCTGGCCTCAGCCTTTTAAATCACCCTGAAAAAGTTCTCCCAGGAAAACGTCTATGCCTTTCTTCCTCAGTGACCATCTGCTAACTGCTTTAATTGAGCTATGATATTAATCACAGGCATTTGAACCGGGGCAGGAAGGTGCTTTGAAGAGGAAGGGCCAAATGAAAATGCTGGAGAGATGTGGGGACTGCACACCAGGAGGGCGATGGGTCATCAGTGGGACGGAACAAGTGCTTTCATTGTCCCCACTGCAGAGGCCGTCTGCCTGTCTCCTTTCAAAGGTATGCAGGTGCCGCAGTCCCTTCCGGAGCTGTGTGAACTGGGCTGGTCTCTAGTGATCGTCTAATCCCACCCCCTCACTTTAGAAAGAGGAAACCAGTCTCAGATGTGTGGGGTGTTCTCAATCCTGCTGTAAGTGGTAGAGAAGTAGCAAAAAGCCCAGGCTCCTGACTCCAAACCCTCGTGTGCACGCCTTCACGTACGCTTGCATAGCGTCAGTATATGATGAGGAAGCAGAGGGGAGGACAGAAAATCTTGATTTTTAGCATGTAATCAGCAGGTTCCTTCACCCGCTGGCTTATTAACCCTCCACCAACAATAAATGCTGGCAGTTTCTCCCTCATGAGCACCAATCAGTAGGCAGTGACTTAAGGGGCAAGTGTTAGTGGGGCCTGAGTGGAACTGAGTCTGATAGGACAGGGTGGGAAAGAAGCCCACCCCCCCAAAAAAAAACCCCATTGGCAGGGGGAGCACCTGCCCCTGAGCCCTGAGCCGGCGGCCCTGACCCTGATCTCGCGGGTCGTTTTTAGGTGTTAGGAGCTGCTGTGGCGATACCGTGTTTGCTGGGAACACACTCTCTGAAAACTCTTGCTCTGGGTACGTGCCTTTCGTCAACCATATGTTGTTCGCTCTTCTCAGCAAGGCAGTATGAATGTGCAGTTCTTTGTGTGAATAACAAAAGAGTTACATGAGGAAGGATTCAGTAGGTAATACTTAACAACCAGCCTAATTTTCTTAAACCTTTGCAAGATTTCCCTTTTGAAAACTACATTCTCCTGGCTATTTATCTTTACAAAGCTTGTCACGCATTTTCAGTTTTTGTTCACCTTAATTCCATTACGAAGCCCAGATAGAAATTAGCACACACTTGGTTCTTCCAGTCTTTCAAATTCTGACATTTTAAATGGAAGGGAAGGGGTGATGCGTTTTTATCTACAGCCGTCTATCTCCGGGGGCGGGGGAGGGGGGTGTTTATTCAGGATGCTCAGTGCGCCCCCAGGTTGAGCTCCAACATGGTTCATGCACACTGCTCTTAAGAACTTAGATGATTCTGGGGGCACCTGGGTGGCTCAGTCGTTAAGTGTCTGCCTTCGGCTCAGGGCATGATCCCAGCGTTATGGGATCGAGCCCCACATCAGGCTCCTCCGCTATGAGCCTGCTTCTTCCTCTCCCACTCCCCCTGCTTGCGTTCCCTCTCTCGCTGGCTGTCTCTGTCAAATAAATAAATAAAATCTTTTTAAAACAAAGAAATTAAATGATTCTGAGCTAATATAATCATTTCAAACAAAAATAAAACGCAAATTGTTCAGGAACTAGAGGAATTCTGCTCCACCCGATCCCCCCTCCCCCACATGCCATTTACGTGGTTAAACGATGGGTTTGTTCTGTTTGTTCAGACCTTGAGCTTGTTCTGTGGCACTGGCATTTTGCTTCATGTTCCAGACGACATCTGTCTCGTACAAAATCTCAGCCAGTTCCTGCATTACCTGAGCAAAGGAGACCGCCCGAAGTGCCCTCAGAGGCCCATAAATGAATTCTGAAAACACCAGCACAGCTCTCTGGGGCTTCCAGTGGGGGTGCATGATCCTGGAAATAAGTCCATGTGAAAAAATAAAATAGTTTGGAGTTGTGTAAGGCAATGGTCTTAGCTAAATTTAACGCAAAGGAAGAGGCGGTTGAAATAAAGGCTCTGAGATTATTCCTGCCTTCCTCCCTTCTTAAGGGTCCCTCCATCGTGCGGAGAAGTTATTTCTTACCAAGCCCTGTGAGACTTCACTGTTGGAGTAAGTTGATAAAACCAACCTGGCTCAGTGAAAGCGATGGTCTTGCTAATTATCATTTCAGACCAGCACCTCGGTGTACCTGTGGGCAAAGGAGACCTTGCCTCCTCCCACAAACACACAAAGCAAATTGACCACCGTCCAGGTAGAAGTCAGCGTTGTCAAAACAACAAGTTAAAACAGCAAATGTAAGAATTCTCCAGGCTAGAAAATATACAGTTGGCAGCTCCTTCTGGGGGAAAAAATATGGTATGACATTTGTGTGACTATTTTAAAATGTAGTCAAGGATTTTAGAACCCAACATTTGGGAGGAATGACTGAGTCTTGGAAATGCTCTCTGCAGTGATAGGAGCTTAGCTAGAGACCCAAGGGATGCTGGGGCCCAGGCCAACCCAGAGAAGGGTGCTGTGTAGAGCCAAGTTATGCCCATGGCCTTCTCCAAAGTATCGTAGCATTGGCATTGGACTGCTGGTCTAAAGGCAGGTGCCTATAATATTAGGCATAATTGACACTGAGGGGGATTCTGGGTAGAACGCAAACCTACTGGGGGTGTGGTCAGTATGGGCAGGAGGTGGGCGACAAGCAGAGGTAAACTAGTAAATATTACACAGCCCGCTCTGTGGAAAAGTATATGTGTGTTTGATAAATTTTACTGACATCAAGGATGTGTAGCACACAGTTTACAAATAATACTGATATATGTAATACTCTTCATTATAAATTCCATATAGCCATTTGATGCTTACAGAAAGTGTTCTTGTTTTTGTCAAATTCTCATATCCATAGTCTACCTCTGGTTGTAAATCAACCACCACTGGGTAAGTGGAGTTGTATCCCAAACTACTGTTCTTCCAATAAACTTGTTGTCGTTACTTCTGATAGGCGATCGACTGTTAAACTATCCCTCAGCCTTGTAACATTGTGTAAATTACCCTAAAACCCCTTTTCAGCTTCACTACAACATCCCTGTCATTTTGGCCTTGGTATCAGAATCCGAAAAACAATTATATGTCACACCAGTAAAAGTTACAATGCCACTTGAGGGGTAATATAAAATGTTCTGTCAATGGTTTCTTCATGTAATTTTAGAAATAAAATTAGTTTTCATCGAAAACATTCACCTTATTTTTCAGTTCATACTTCCACATCAGTGCGAATTGGGACTTCCTTCCTTCACGGTGGCGTGAGCGACTTCTTTGCCGCATCGGGTAAGAGTTTCCAATACCAGAAGAATATTTCCTTAATATTTTTGTGCTACCCATGACGTGACAGCCACGGACAGGATACACTTTTCAATGTAATCCTCGGTTATTAACATGTTATCTATCTAGACTTTCTCAAGTCTAGACAGTGGGCAAGACGATAAATCGGGTCCCAATTTATAGCATTGGCCACTGTCTTGAGTGGAAGCACTTCCGCCATGGCCGGTTCAAGCTACCAGTGTGACATCACCAAGCTTTGAGTTGGAAAGAGATGGGCTATAGCATGCCAGTATGTATTCTCTCCACCATACAGATCCAACAGCTGTCAATAAGAGTAAAATGAGTAAGATAATCAAGTGATAAGTTTGGGGTATTGATCACCTTTGCTTTTAACAGTATTTAGTGGTAAGTTTTTATCATTTAATTTTTTTTTACTAATAACTCTACTTAACAATTGGCTCTCTGAATTCCTGAGCATGTAGCCACCAGCTCTCACAAGCTGGTCTAAGCCGGCTCCGATGCACCACTGGTGGGGGGCTAGACAGTGGAGAAAAGAGGGGAAGGGAAGCNAGCTCCGATGCACCACTGGTGGGGGTCTAGACAGTGGAGAAAAGAGGGGAAGGGAAGCAGCGGGAGACCACTGTATGCTCACCCTTATCCCTGAGCATTAGATCCCAAATCTGGTTGGAAATGGAGGTGACCCAAGATGTGACATGGAAACACCATTGCTGGGCATATGAGTGGGTCTTAATTCCAATGGAATGGAGACAGTTTGGGTTCATCTTGCCCTCTTGACTGGCTTGAAACAGAAGTGGTTGCTCTAGGGCCGTCAGTAGGTTATGCCGAGAGGAACTATAAGAAGGCCGAGGCAAGAGAAATGAAAGCCTAAGAAGAAGAGATGTCAAGAAGAACGGCCTATGGCACCTGCCTCTGCTCTGCACCTTTAAGCCCGCCCGGCAGGTCTGTGCACATGTTGCTCACCTGCTGGCTCATGAAAAGTCTCCAGTGGCATTAGACTGTCTGCAGGAATTCTTCTAAACCTTCCTTGTGTGCCCCTCAGCTCCCCTTCACAAACTCACTCAGGCCCGCTGAACTTGGCATTCAACCTCCGAAGCCCCAACTCTTGGAGCCCCCTCAAGGCTCTGGATTGAAAAGCACCTTTAAAATTCTATTTGTTGGTGGCAAGGCTGCAGTGACATTGGCATCTTACGGACTGTTGGCAGCAATGTATATTAGTACAACTTTTCTAGAATTCAACTTGGCAATACCTGTTGAGTCTTAAAAATGCCCATAGTCTTTAACCCTACATTCCCACTTCGAGGAATATACATTACAGGAATATTCAGAATGGTAACTAAGGGAAGTGATGGATATATTAATCAGTTTGTGGTAATAACTTCCCAATGTGTACATAGATCTGACATCATGTGGTATGCCTTAATATAAATCATTTTTATTTGTTAAAAATGGAAAAAAATATTCAGAGATGTTGCAAAGATATGTGTGTTAAGGTTATACATTCTTTGTTGTGGCAAATAATTAGGAACAACCTAAATGCCCATTAATAGGTTCTATTTAAGTTAATTATATGTCCATACTAGAAGATGCTATCCTGTCACTGAATATCATGGTTTTAAATAATATTTAAAAACATAGGAAATGATTATGAAATAATAAACAATGAAAAAAAGCAAGCAACAAAACTATGCATGCAGTATGATCCCAACTGTATTAAAATTAAAAATTTATGTATATAGGGACACCTACATGGTGGCTCAGTTGGTAAAGCATGTGACTCTCTTTCTTGGGGTCATGAGTTAAGCTCCATTTTGGGTGTAGAGCTTACTTAATTTAAAAAAAAAAAAAAGGCACCTGGTGGCTCAGTCGGTTAAGTGTCTGCCTTTGGCTCAGATCATGATCCCAGGGTCGTAGGATCGAGTCCTGCATCCGGCTCCTTGCTCCGTAGGGAGTCTGCTTCTCCCTCTCCCTCTGCCCCTCCTCCCTGCTCATGCTCTCTCTCTCTCACTCTCTCCCAAATAAATAAATAAAAATCTTTAATAAAAAAATTGAAATAAAATTTATAATATGTAGGAAAAATACCAATAGTTATTTGTATGTATTTTTTCCTTTTTGTAAGTTTTGTAACTGTTGATATTATTTTTAAAAAATTTTTCTAAATTTTTCAATCTTTCTACAATTACATGTATCATTTTTAATGTCAGAAAAAAATGTAAATGCTGATTTTAAAAGATTTGGCTTGCCACAATCTGTGGTTCCATAACTCATCATTCTGAACATAAAGTTTGCAAATGTAGGTATTGAAAGCATTTTTTCAAAGCAATGCTCCTCTAATTTTATAAAAAAGAAGTGATAAATGATGAGATTCAGTTTACTGAAATTTACTTCACAAATTTATGATATAAACAAGAAATAGTTCTGCAGGAACTTCAGTGACAGTAAAAGAAGAGGTTGATGGGAAGCAGTCAGAATTACAATATAAGTTTATATTTGGAGTCCTATGAAAATTGTCTAAAGGAGCCTTTGAGACTAAAAAAGTAGATGTGGGTGCCTGGGTGGCTCAGTTGGTTAAGCGTCTGACTCTTGGTTTCGACTTGGGTCATGATCTCAGGGTCTTGAGTTGAGCCCCACATCAGGCTCAATGCTCAGCAGGGAGTCTGCTTGAGGATTTCCCCCCTCCTTCCTCTTCCCTTCTCCCTGATTGCATGTGTGCTCTCTCTCTCTCTAAAATAAATAAAACTTAAAAAAAAAAAAGAGACAGAAATCGATGCAGGACAGAGAGAAACTTATCCCTTTAGTCACAGTCCCTCCCCATTTAGCAGCTGTCTGGGTAACGTTGAAGGACTCGCTCTGTCACATCAGAGTCCCCGGAGTCTACCTCCAAGACAGTCACCATATTTACCACATGACACTAGGAAGCAAGGTGCAGTATCTTAAGAATAATAGCAGTTTAATTCTTGATAACATTTTCTGCTGTTAACAATTGATTTTAATTAATTCGTCTAAAAATTAAAATGATGCTTTGCTCAGGGCTGTGAGACGTAGCGAGAGGAAGCATTTTAGCAAAATAAAACCAGGCTTATCACATGACCCTCATAATTCTTCTCAATCTTCCTTCTCACTTTGCTGTTCTTTTGCTCTGCTATTATCCGCTCACATCCTGACTGCATCCCAGCACGGTCTTCTGACTGCCTTTGGCTCTCAGATTTTTTTCCCCACTCTATTTCCGGCTTGATTATAATCTGTCTCCTACTAGTCTCTTTAGAAAATGTTTTTATCTTAATGGATATGTCAGCTCCCCAAAAGGTGGTGTTTCGCTATTTACTTGTAACTCCCTAAGTGCTTGAACCAGAATTGAGCAAAGAATTTGCACTAGAAAGATCCTGTGGGCTTGAATGGATTTGATTCTCCCTTCGAAGGCTGATTTAGGATTATACATTTCTCTGTGGTGTTCTGTAATATTGCTAGTGTTCTGGGGCTCAAAGGATCTGTCAAAAGGACCAGGCTCATCTATTGTAACTCAGTATTTTTTTTTTAAATCAAATTCAGACTATTTGCAACTGGAACAAAGACCTTCACAAGCCACATCTCAAGTAACTGACTCTTAGGGTTCATTTTTTCCCATTCAAAAAGCTCCCTCCACATGCTCCCAGAACAATTCCACTTTCCAGCCCCTCAGCCACCAAGTAGAGCAAAAACACAAAAACATTTCTGGGCAAGATATAAATGATGGTGTTTACCTCCAAGGGAGCAAGAAAGAGGAAGGGCGGTGGGGGGGCTCCCATGTATCTGCGATGTTTGAAATAAATAAGGCTAAATGTTAATATGCATGTAATCTTGGCCCTGGGCACAAGGATGGTCTGCCATGTAAATTACAGCATTTTCAATTAAGAATGACAGGAAGAGGAGGTGCTAATACTTACATATTGATTGGCCAGAAAACTAGGGGTCTGAGTCCTGCATCTTGCTTGGAAACCATGTCAGCAGGTGGAAATCTATCCTTTTCTGAGCTTAAGGGGACCTTAAATTATATATAGATCCAGGATATATGACCATCCTGGGAAAGTGTTGTAGTAATCAGTGGAGGATATGTGCTGAGCCTGGATCTTCCTAGAAGGTGGTGGCAAATGTGAACCAGTATTCTGGACAGAGAACAGAAAAGTACTTGATTCATTCAAGAGGCAATTCATAAGGCAAAGCATCATAAAGGAGTTTAGGAAATCACATAAAAGAATGGACAATAGAAAACTATATCCCAGTGGAGAAAGAAGATAAGCGACTCCAAACTACAAAAAGCTAAAAAAACCAGCATAGGCTCTTTCCCATCATAGGGTTCTGAATATTGAGAAGAAGGGGCACCGTATGCAGTGGTCCAAAGAAGGCCGAGAATTTTTAGCCTCCATCAAGCAGAAATATTGCCATTCGTGTTCCCTGGAATAATGTCAGTGTCCCACTGGCAGACATGAAAGTGGACTTGGCCAGTGGAGACACGTCTTCTCCCAGTTTGAGTGGTATTAAGAGGAGCCAGGGCCTGAACCACTTATAACATGGAAATAAATGATACTTAGGGGCCATCTGATGTTGACATTCTTGGCAGAAAACCAGAGGGCTTCTTCTAGCTGCAAGCTGCTTCCGTGGGTGGGTCTTTGGGCAGTGACTGGAGGTCTGCATAGATGGTTGAAGAGAGGATTGGATCTCTGGGACCTGATATTTATGCCCCAACAAGGGGTCTTGGCATCTCATGGATTCTAGAAAAGATGGTGGTTGCCAGTGCAAACTGATCTGATCAAAAAATTTTTTTTCCTGTGGCATCGGAAGCAAGCTTATTGAAGAAAAATCACTGTGTCCCAAACATAATAGGAACTACTACTTACAGCACTTTCAAGGGGTCAGACCCACACAATCTCCATGGACTTGATTTTACTTGATTCTCCTACCAACCCTTTGGGTAGGAACTATTATGACTCTAGACAGCCATGGACAGCTACGTTTTGGAGCATTCCGTGATCTCAAGGGCCAAGTTATAGTTAAAATAGTCATCAGAGCTCAAATCAACAAACAATAGTCCCTGGGACCCTCTGAATGTGGTGGGACATGGATGACAATTGACTCTATTCTCTGTTTGCTTCCAAAATGTTCCTGGACTCTCTTCTAGCACTAAGGCCTTCGGTCTGGCAACATATATTATTGCTTCTCCATAAGTTAATGTACCAAGAATGCTTTCTGAGGGATGATAATTTGATCCCAGCAATGCAAACCCTCACTTTCCATGCAAATGAAGGACATAGGAGTTTGAAATACAGAACTTCTTCCCAGCTGAGACCACTCCAGTGCCTCGCCAGACCGAACAGGCACCAGCCAGGGGTGCCTGGGTGGCTCAGTCAAACATTCCACTCGCGACTTCGACTCAGCTCATGATCTCAGGGTCATGAGATGGAGCCCCGCGTCTGACTCTGCACTGGGTGTGGAGGCTGCTTAAGATTCTTTCCCTCTGGGGCGCCTGGGTGGCTGATATGGTTAAACGTCTGCCTTCGGCTCAGGTCATGATCTCAGGGTCCTGGGATCGAGCCCTGCATAGGGTTTCCTGCTCAGTGGGGAGCTGCTTCTCCCTCTCCCTCTACTGTTCCCCCTTTCCCCCTATTTGTACTCTCTCGCTCTGTCAAATAAATAAATAAAATCTTAAAAAAAAAAAAAAGATTCACTCCCTCTCCCTCTGCCTGCCCCCCGCCCCCTCCAGCTTACACACATGTTCTCTTTCTTTAAAAAAAAGGGCACCGTCCAGAGAATCAGGCCTGGAATAGGCCACTCCATCCTTCCCCCAGCACTGCATTGGAAGAGGGTCTTTGGCGAGAGATGAATGGTGTCTCCCCATCAAAGTTCTCTTGCAGGAAATCTGTTCCTCAAAAGAAGCATAAGACATAACCCTGGGAATTAGCGGGAATGCACTTCTTCATCCCCTGTCTTGTTTCCTTGATTATTTCTGACTTCAACTCCTCCCTGTGGAAACGTTCATGTCCCTGACTTGGAGGCTTAGCTCTGCCCCAGCTTCTGAACCAGCTGTGACCAGAGAGAAGTCTTGTCAGGTGCTTCGGTCACACCTGAAAGGGCTAAGTATGAATTGTGTCCCTAAAGCCTGAAATCCTGTTCACACCACCCAGTGCTCTTAGGCAAGGAACGAGGCTGAGTCCAGGGGTCTTTACCCTGGTTGCCCTTGCAGCTTTCCCCAGCCTCATTCAGGACTGACTCACCATAAATCTGGGATCAAGCCTGCCTTCCTCTCTCCTTAGTGCTTCCAGCAGCCCTGCTGAGTGCCCCAAGCCCCCTGTGGACCCTACTTCCTGTCTCCCTCTCTGTAGCTTGGAGCTGGATCTCCTCTTGCCAAACCCTGTTCTGCCTGATTTACACACTGGACACCTGCCTGGTTTTCCTGCTCTGCCCACTGCATGGGAACTTCTGACGATGGGAGCTGTAACCAAGTGCCCCAAGGCCTTGTACTCTCCGCTTGGTTCGTCTTGTTGCCTTCGCCCACACCAACTTCTATACCTCACAAGGGTCCACCAGTGCAAATCTCAATGATAGAGTATGGGACCTTCTTCCTTTGCCATCAGCCCTGTGTCTTTGTGATTCCAAGAGGTCCCCTGTCCCAGAGCACTGCGGTTATGGAATCCTGAGGACACATCAGTACCTCCTGGGACTGGCTGGAGGGGGTCCAGCATTGAGCAAGTCATGGTTCCCGAGGAACGGCTGATGGCACCTTCACCCCTGGTGGCCTAAGCTCCCACCCTCTGTATGTGACTCTTCCTTCACTCTCCCTGCAGCATTTTATGGTCTCATCCTACTTCACCTCTTTCAGGGAGGTCCCAGCCTCACCTGAGAACAGTCTCACTACCAGACCTTCAGTCTTGATGAGGAGCCTGAAAGACCCCAAACTACTTTGCCTAGTTCACTCTAGGTGGGAGCATCTCTTCCTGAAAGTTGATTTTTTGTTGTTGTTTTACTATATCTTGAATTTCATTCCATGTCTGTCCATGTACTGTGTGCCAGGCCTGTGTGAGGCCTGGAGATACAGTCCCTTGGAGTTACAGATGAGGTTATAACAGTTGCTCAACCTTTGATTCTTTATCTGCTGCCCCATCGATGGGTATGTTGGCCATTTTCAATCTTTTCATCGTACAAACTGCCCTGTAATTCACATTCTTATACACACATCTTTGCACACTTGTGCAAATATTTCTGTATAATAAATTCCTAAAGTAGGGGGCGCCTGGGTGGCACAGTCGTTAAGCGTCTGCCTTCGGCTCAGGGTGTGATCCTGGCGTTATGAGATTGAGCCCCACGTCAGGCTCCTCCGCTATGAGCCTGCTTCTTCCTCTCCCACTCCCCCTGCTTGTGTTCCCTCTCTTGCTGGCTGTCTCTATCTCTGTCAAATAAATAAATAAAATCTTTTAAATTAATTAATTAATTAATTAATTAATTCCTAAAGCAGAATTGCTGGATTAAAGGGTATGCATTCTAAAAGTTTTAAAACCAACTTTGTTGAGATATAATTTATGTACAATAAGTTGATCTATTTAAAATGTTCAATTTGATGAGTTTTAACAAATTATATATATGTGTACATATATACACACCTGTGAAAATCTATTTCTGTGAAACCACTAGCATAATTAACATACAGAATATTTCCTTCACCTCAAATTCTCCCTTTTCCTATCTGCAATCTGTGCCTCCCTCCAGTCTCTGCTCCAGGCAAGCACAGATCTGCTTTCTGTCACTATAGATTGGCCTACATTTTCTAGATTTTTTTTTAAAGCAGAATTAGGGGCACCTGGGTGGCTCAGTTGGTTAAGTGCCTGCCTTCTGCTGGGGTCATGATACTGGGGTCCTGGGATTCAAGCCCCATGTCAGGCTCCCTGCTCAGTGGGGAGTCCACTTCTCCCTCGCCCTCTGCCCCTCCCCCATGCTCGTTCTCTCTCTCTCTCTCAAATAAATACATAAAAATCTTTAAAAAGAATTATACAGTATGTAATCTGATGTTTGGCTTTCTTTGAGATGTATCCATGTTGTTGTACATAATAGTAATTCCTTTTTATTGATGAACAGTGTTCCAGTGGATGGAAAGAATGGTAGGGGCATGCCACGATTTGTTTATATGTTTATCTGTTGATAGATGTTTGGGTTGTTTCCAGTTTTGAGCTGTAATAAGTAAATCTGCTATGAATATTTTTGTACGTAGTATTGTGTGGACCCATGTTTTCATGTTTCTTGGGTGTCTAGGAGTGTACAGTTGGGCCATATGGTAGATGTTTGTTTAACTGTGTAAGAAAGCAGCTACTCTCCAAGGCGGTGTTACCATTTTCTCATTCTTACTAGCAGTGTATTGTTAAACTTCTGATAGTTATTACCAAGTTCTTCTCCAAGGTAACTATCCTAACGCCCTCCGACAGTGAATAAGAGGGTCTATTTCCTACATCAGTCTTTTTCATCTTTGCCAATCTGATCATTAAACAATTATGATTGTTTGGAAATGCACGAATTAATTCTTTGAGAATTCCAGCATCTCTCCCTCTGTACATGTATTGGCCATTGCATTTTGCTCTTTCTGAATTATTTTCATATCTTTTGTCCATTTTTCAAATGTGCCATTCATGTTTTCCTCAGAGCTTTTTTTTTCTTTTATATTAGGACTATTACTAATTTTATTTATATTTAGATCTTTGGTCTGACTGGAAAATGTTCTGAAATAAGGAGTGAGGTAGGGATCTATAGGAAGAGTCGTGAGACAGGCCTGAGGTCTGGTCCTGCCAGAGAACAGTCAACGTCTCTAAAGCCTGGAAAATTGATCTTTCATTTACCTTGTCTTGTAGTGAATGATCAGGAAAGCCCAGGAGCCATTTTGAACAAGTTACTTAGACTTGGTGAACACTAGACACAGGCTCAGAATTTCCAGAACAGTCAGCACAATCCAGCAGGGCATAAAGACTCCCCAAGAACAAGAGGGTGTGTGCTTCTCTCACCAGGACAAAGTCACCCTACGCATCTGTATGTTCTCATGAGGAGCATGTGGGTCCGGAAGGCGTCCACCTGGGACCATGCTGCACTGAATGCTGCATAGTGTGGCCCTGTTGTTTTCAGACATGTTTCGGTATCACTGCCATGAAAGAAAGGTTAAATACCCTTGTCTACCTTTGTTGGCATCTTTCCATCAAGCACATCACACTCCCATGTTGGGGCCTGCTGAATTTTTTCCCAAATGGCTGGCCAGTTGTCCTTATATATCACCTGTTGATTCACACATCCTTCCCTCCAGTTCTCATTTCGAAAGCTCTGTTCTGTTTCCCTGTTTATTACTGTGATACGCTTATTTTTTTTTTACATTAGTTCGCTTTCTCAGATATTGTAATTGCTGGTAGGACAAGTCCCTTCCATTGCCTTTCTTCCAGAAAATTCCTGAACATCCTACTCTTGCCCATTTGTTCTTCCAGATATGCCCTATCATAGAACCGCTTCTTGGGGAACTTCTTCTGATAGAACACTCAAAACATCTATACTTGGTAATAAACTCATAAGCACTTGGCCACAGAGGATTCTTTGGTCATCGCTACCATGCCAGGCTTGGGCCAAAGCAGGTCAGTGCTGTCAGGAAGGTCAGGCCTGGCACCTGGCTTGAAGGTGGGGGATGCTAGGTAGAAGGGAATTAAAGTCAGAGAAATCCTTGATGCTAGAAAGAACAGAATCACTATGGTCAAAGTCCTGGGAGACGGCAGCAGAATTGGGAAGCTAAGTTTACAGAAGTTCACAGGCCAGGGTTCCGGGCACAGCATGTGGGCGCAGAGGTGTCCCAAAGCCCGAGACATAGGTTTGGTTTTTCTTTTTTAAAGACTAAATCTCAAAATGTGGTCTGTATAAAAGACATTTAGGCAGCAGTAACAGAATGAAATTTTATACTCATATTGAAGCCAAAACTTCCAGTTCACAAATAGGCTGTGTTTATCCTGGCTTATACGATCCTTTGCAAGCTGCCGTGGAGTCCATCTTATTTCCCCATAAAATAAGTTTAAAAAAAAAAAAGACTTATTTATTTTGAGGGGCGCCTGGGTGGCTCAGTCAGTTGAGCGTCTGCCTGCAGCTCAGGTTGCGATTCCAGGTGCTGGGATTGAGCCCCCAGTGGGCTCCCTGCTGAGTGGGGAGCCTGCTTCTCCCTCTGCCTCTGTAGCTCCCCCTGCTTGTGCTCTCTCAAATAAATAAATAAAAATCTTTTTTTTTAAGGTTTTATTTATTTATTTGAGAGAGAGAGAGAGCATAAGCGGAGGGAGGAGCAGAGGGAGAGGGACAAGCAGACTCCTGGCTGAGAACAGAGGCTCAGTCCCACCACCCATGAGATCACGACCTGAGCCAAAACCAAGAGTTGGAGCCTTAACCAACTGAGCCGCCCAGGCGCCTCTCCCCATAAAACAGTTTTAACAGGAAATGGAGTCCTCATCAATGCCTGATGCTTGATTTTAAAGAGAAATTATTGGAAACACCGTAATTGACAATTGTGACAGTCTGAGTTTCTTGGTGACAGCAAACAGAGGTCAACTCTGGCAAATGCCAAGTAGGAAAAACAATGTATTGGAGGGAGAACAGGTAGCCCGTAGAACTAATGGGAGCAGAGGGGAGCAGGCTCGGGAAGTGGGCTAGAACAGAAAGCACCAGCAGCTGGGAACACTGCCAAAATCTGCCAAGAGGGACGGTCTGCTCAGCACGCTGTTGTTGCCATCTGGGCCCCACATGTCTGGACATTCACCACGGGCTGCTGGATGCCTTGATGCCCTGGCCAGTGATGACCTTTCACTGTATCTTCGCTTCCCTCCTCGAGAGTCGGGGTCCCAGCTCCCAGAACACGTTTGGCAGAGCGAGGATTACACGCCCACGCTCTTGTCACTGGGAGCCACTCGAAGGAATATCTGTCATTCTCTATCTCCCAACACGGGGAGCGGGAGCTTCTGGCCTCCTGGTATAGTTCGGCTGCCAACCGGGAAGCGTTTTTAGCTACAACAGAACAAAAACCAAGGGAAAGAACTACGAAAATTGCACTACAACTGAAAAAAAAAAAAAATCTGTCTACTCCTGTTGAGCACTCATCTTTCTGAAGTTTTCCGAAGCCGATTAAAGAAGGCAGAGCAGAACCCAAACACTGACATCGTACTTGGCATATCCATCTTCAAACTGCACTGAACGAATTGTTTTATACAGCAAATCAACCCAGTCATGTTCCTGCAGGTTTCCTTACAAGTGAAGGGAACCACGAACACCCTGCTTTTCCTCGCATCAGGCATTTTATTTTATTTATTTTTATTTTTTAAATTTATTTTTTATTTTCTGTATACTGACATGCAGTGTTCTATTAGTTTCAGGTGTAAAATACAATGATTCAACAGTTACACACATCGCTCAATGCTCACGATGATGAGTGTAGTCTTTGTTTTATGATGTGTTAGTCGCCATACAGCACATCCTTAGTTCTTGATGCAGTGTTCCATGATTCATTAGTTGCATATAACACCCAGTGCACCATGCAATACGTGCCCTCCTTACTACCCATCACCAGTCTATCCCATTCCCCCACCCCCCTCCCCTCTGAAGCCCTCAGTTTGTTTCTCAGAGTCCATAGTCTCTCATGCTTCATTCCCCCTTCTGATTACCCCCGCTTTCTTTATCCCTTTCTTCCCCT
>NC_048231.1:89203059-89222689 GCF_002007445.2 Ailuropoda melanoleuca | reverse complement strand
CATTCCCACCAACAATGTAGGAGGGATCCCCTTTCTCCACATCCTCTCCAACAATTGTTGTTTCTTGCCTTGTCTATTTTTGCCATTCTAACTGGCGTAAGGTGGTATCTTAGTGTGGTTTTGATTTGAATTTCCCTGATGGCTAATGATTTTGAACATTTTTTCATGTGTCTGTTAGCCATTTGTATGTCATCATTGGAAAACTGTCTGTTCATATATTCATTTTAGAGCTTAAACTCCAGATGTGGTGGTCAAGTAATAAGATGGGTTCTTGAAAACACACAGATCACGCTTATTACAGTCAAATGTCTGAGGTTTCCTTCTCAGGCAACCACCTTGTGGAGCTCTTATTCCAACAGTTTGGGCCATGACTCGGCACTTCTCTCCTACACAGGTCTTGAAACAACCACCTATGAAATTGACCAAAAAAAATTTTTAAATGTTTAATCCTAGTGTTGAAAAAGCTACGGTAAATTGCTGGCCTGTATCAGCCAGCCATGAGAAAGAATGCCCCATAGCAGTGTGGACTGGCATGAATGGGCCGCAAGAATGTCATGTGGACAAAGTAAGGAAGTTATAAAAGAACACAAAAATATAATTCCGATTACAAAGAGGACAAAATCATGTACATCCAGATGGTATAGAGTTAAGTCAGATATGCATAGGTGGTAAAATTATGAAGAAAACGAAAGCAGGGGAGCACCTGGGTGGCTCAGTCAGGTAAGCATCTGCCTTCGGCTCAGGTCATGATCCCAGGGGCTTGGGATCGAGCCCTACATCGGGCTCCCTGCTCATCGGGAAGCCTGCTTCTCCCTCTGCCTCTGCTGCTCCCCCTGCTTGTGCTCTCTCTCACTCTGTCAAATAAATAAAGGAAATCTTTAAAATTAAAAAAAAAAAAACTAACTAAAGGAATATTCACAATAATGGTTTCCCTGGATGAGGGTGGGGGGATGTGATCAGAGAGAGACCTGAAGAGGGTTTCTAAATGATATAAATATTATCGTTCTATCATTGATATAAAATTTAAGACGTGAGAGTATGGGCATTCACTTTAGTATTGTCTTTTAAACCCACATATATGCGAATATACCCTTTGGCATGTAGATGGACACAAAAGATAAACAGATATATCCAAAGATACCCCTCCCCGTCCTCCAAAAAAAGAAAGGGAAAGATAAGGTACGAAACTGTCTTATATTGCGGTGGGAGTGCAAGAATCCTCATCACAATATCATTGATAAATTGAAAAAAAAAAAGGAAACAAATCTGTTAAATTACTGTCTACATGTCCGAAAATGATAGCTGCTATTCAAAAAAGTCTTCTAAAAATCTTTCATAATGTGGGAAAATAGTAATTTAACATTATTGTTCAATGAAACAAGCTGTATATCATCTTTGTTTTGATAAAAGGAAATGTGGAAGATCATATGGTAAATAAAAGACTAGAAAGAAACAACATAATATTTACAGAGTGTTGCTATATAGTGGTGAATTTTATTCTCTTTACTATGCTCTACAAATATTTTGAAAAACGCAAATGAACGAGTTAGTTTTATAATGAATGCACACATCATTTACAGGGAAAATCAGGAATCAGGTCAACTTTCTTAAAGATATGGTTTGTTTATTTTTTATTTTTTTAAAAGATTTTATTTATTTAGAGAGCATGAGCAGGGGGAGGGGCAGAGGGAGAGGGAGAGAGAAAATCTCGAGCAGACTCCATGCTGAGCCCCACTCGGGACTCGATCTCACGGCCCCAATATCAAGACCTGAGTTGAAATCGAGTCTGATGCTCAACAGACTGAGCCAACCAGGGGCCCCTTAAATATATGTTTGTTTGTTTGTTTGTTTGTTTGTTTGTTTGTTTGACAGAGAGAGAGGGAGAGCACAAGCAGGGGGAGTGGCAGGCAGCGGGGAGAAGCAGGCTCCCTGCTTAGCAGGGAGCCCGATGCAGGGCTCAGTCCCAGGGTCCTGGGATCATGATCTGAGCCGAAGGCAGACACCTAACCAACTGAACCACCCAGGTGCCCCTAAAGGTATGTTTTATTGGGGTACCTGGGTGGCTCAGTTGGTTAAGCATTTGCCTTCAGCTCAGGTCATGATCCCTAAGGGTCCTGGGATGGAGCCCCAAGTTGGGCTCCCTGCTCAGTGGGGAGATTGCTTCTCCCTCTCCCTCTGCCCCTTCCCCCATTCCTGCTCTTACTCCCTCTCCCAGGCATGCTCTCAAATAAACAAATAAAATCTTAAAAAGAAAAATAAAAGATACATTTTATTGTTTTATGGTCCCAGGACACTTTCTCTTTCCTCCCTCCTTCCTTTGTTTTATTGGGTGTAGCTCTACCCCTCTCGTCCTGGTGTGGCTCTCAGAGCAGGCCCTGCTGCCGGCCAGGGAAGGAGAACTGTGACCAGCCAGTCATGGTGTGGGCAAGGGGCTCAGGCTGAAGCAGCATGGGGCATCCTGGGAGCTTGGTTTGGGCAGGGTAGTCCCCCTGGAAGCTTCTCCCTCACTTGTTTGGAGAAGGTAGAGCATTCCCTTGGGAGAGGAAAGGCAAGCCCCTCACCTCTGTGGGAGCCCTGCATACCCCACTGTCTCCCTTTCATAGGGTCAGGGCCTCTCTTCCCCCAGCCCCATGGATCAGGGGCGGCTGGGTCCTAGGGTGGGGGAGGTAATGGTGCCCACTGCATAGCATCCTCCTAAGCTCGGTCAGCAGGGATCGGGAGGAATGCTGGCTTTCTTCTCTAGAATGTGAGTATATAATTTTCCTGTGGGTGCTATAAGAAATCACCGTAAACTCAGTGGCTTAAAATCACAGAAATTTATTTTCTTACAGAAAAGGGCTGAATTCTTTTCTTGAGGCTCTGGAAGAATCTATTTCCTTGTCTTTTCCAGCTTACAAGGCCACCCACATTTCTTGGCTCATGTACCCCCATCCCCCCTTGAATGCCAGCAGTATTGTATCTCTTTGATGGGCTTCCATAGTCATATGACCTCAATGAGAAAAGGTTCTCTTAAGGATCCATGTGACCAAATTGGGGCCAGCTAAGTAATCAAGTAAAATATCCCCATCTCAAGGTCTTCATCCTTAATTATACCTGCAAATTCCTTCTTTCATGTTAGGTAAATATTCTCAAGTTCTGGGGATTAGGATGTGAACACCTTTGGGGGACCATTATTCTGCATTCCATAGTGGGTGTACTTGGTGCCTTTCTTGGTGTGCAGGTTTCAGTCTTAGTCATGATTCTAGAACCACAGGAAAAGTTCCACTCAGCATCTCGTCATACTCTCCTCCTGTACAAGAGATTTTCCAATAAATGGTATCTATTCCATGGGGTTGTCATGAGGAATGCATGGCATGATGCCTATTGCCTGGCACGTAATAGGTGCTCAGCAAATGATGCCGTCATTGCCGGTTGTCATTCTTACACAGAAAGATCATCGGGGCCGGCTTCATGGGTGTGCAGCCTGTCACACAGGCCTGCTGTCAGAAGAGCTCTGCCCTTGGTTTAATGCTCTGCTGTCACCATCTTGAAATTCTTAGTACTTTTGCAACACAACACCTCACGTTTTCATGTTGTGCTGAGCTCCGTAAATTATAAAGCTAGTCCTGAAGATTGCTCCTCATTGGGAATCCACTTATAGGCTATTTCCTGAAATTACAGCTCTTGCTGATCTTCTTGTAAAACTCTTTCTTGTAAAGCATGGTCTTAGTTTGATTTCCCCAAAAAGAAAAATCCTGAAATAAGGAATTGGGTGCAAAGATTTTATTTGGGAGATAATCTCAGAAAGCACAATGAGGGAGTAGGGCAGTGAGAGAGCATAGGAGGAAAGCAAATAAAGGGCACATTACTGAGAGGGCCACTGGTGGGGCACCTAGGATGCAGTTCTGCTGAGGAGCCTCTGAGACTCCGGCAACAGATTATCTCAGATTTGTTCTTTCAAGGAAGTGGTGAGGAACCAGGGCTATTTATCCACCCATTCAGTCCCTTGGTGGTTAAGTGTTGTTTCTGAGGAATTAATCCCCCAGTTCTTCTGGTCTGCCCCAGGCATGCATCTGAATCCCTCAGGCAAAGAAATAGGACTTGAGATAGGAAGCCATTGATGTGTGTGGAAAGTGAGCCCCAAAACATGTTTGGTCCTGGGTGTAGTATTTCACTTCAGAATACACCGACTGTTGAAATGTCATGGTCTGTTGGAAGGAACTCTGAACTAAGAGGTAGGATATAGCTGGGTCTTAGTTCTGATTCTGCTGCGTGGGCAAGCCATGTCCTCCATTTCCCTAGGCCTCTTGCGCCATCTGTGAGAAGTAAGAGTTGGATGGTATCTAAACTCCTTCTATTCGCAATGTCCTATTCTCAGTTGTCTCTGTAACCAAGAATGTTGGGCTTGGGGGAGGAAAAATGCCAATCTACCAAACAAGTAACTCATTAAAATAGAAGAGTCTCATTAATTTTTTTTCTGGAGAACTGAATTCTTAAAAATAGGGAGGCATATTGAATAAGAGAGCAAGAGCAGCTGTTCTGTTTTTCTCTGAGGATAGAATGAAAGGGACTGGACTTATATTGTGCCAAAAGGGATTATTTAAATTAGACATTTAAAAAGTTGTGAGACAATGCCACGTGTTACCCAAGGAGATTTTGGAAGCTGCTATCTAGAGAAATGTTTAAAAGAATGTGTTTTATTTTTATTCATTAAAGTGTACATATATGTTTCCATCTAGTCTTTTGTATGTACACTATACCTTATCATAAAATGAGAAAAAATAGGTCTTTCTAGGAGAAAATGGCAATCAGGAGGCATATATTTCCACACTTCTCGCCACCCACCCCACTGTGGCCATGGCAGACATTACTAATCGAGCATCGTTCTCCTCCTGTCTAAGCCCAAGCAAGGCCTCATAATTTATCTCAACACTGTGATCCAGGCAGCCGCTACGTATCAATCACGGTTGGTTAGTGAATAGAAACCTATCTGCCCTCTCAGGTAGGTCTTCCATGATTCTGGGGTCTCTTGGTTGATGGTTATGACTATTTCACTTGCCTTCATGGGTGACTCAAAACAATTTGTGCAATATGCTATGAAAATATAGTGCTCCTGAGCTGCCTCAAATATGCCAGCCATAATGTTCCTGCCTGGTGGGGAACTTCAGCCCTTAAGAATTATTATCTCTTCTTATCGAAATATAAATTCTGGGACCCTGTTCCCAGAAATTTTTATTATTATGGGAAGAGGTCCAGATCCTGCATTTTACCAAGTGATTCTGATGCAACTGATCATTGATTACTCTCTGGGAGGCAATTGTCATGGAAGGAGGGAGGTGAGTCATGGGCTCACGGCTCTGGTTCAGGAACCTGTGTGGGAATTAAATGCACTATATTGGCATGCTCAGTTCTGGGTTGTTCCTGTCGGGTCCCATCTAGAGTTCTGCTTCCAGGCCTGGGCTGGAGTCTGCCTTATCATTCTTGCACAGAAACAAGCTATTCCTGGTTGTTTCCGCAGCCTGTCACTAGTTGAGATCCAGATCAGATTGAAACTCCTGAAAGCCTCCTATCAAGTTGCTTGATACCTGCTGAATAGGTCAAGAACATTGCTCTTAACTGTCTTGTGGCTTTTCTCGTAACTGTCTCGGATATTTCAGACTTGTATCACTGATCTATCCCTGGACTTTTCTCGTACATGGTTTGCCTTGACTCACACTTGATTTTCTTACAGTTGAGCACCAGTTTCACACATTTTTGAGCTCACTAGCTGTCAGTTTCAGCCTCCTACAAAGTCACATTTATTGATCACCTTAACAAAGAAGGTTGAAAACATGGATGATATTCAGAATATTTGACGGCTGGTCAGAGTCAAAATATAGACCAAATACAGACAACCAGCAGAGACCCCACCAGTCAGAGGGGACTCCAGCTCTAATCAGCCAGTGCAGCCCTACAGGTCACAACTCATGTGGTAGGCTGAATAATGGTGACCAGAGATGTCCCTGTCCTAATCCCCAGAACCTGTGAATGTTACCTTACAGTAAAATGGGATTTTTACAGATGTGATTAAGTTAAGGATCTTGAGATAGATTATCTTGGACTGTCTGGGTGGTCCCTAAATGTAATCACAGGTGGTATTAAGAGGGACCTGAGGGAGATTTGACCATAGAAGAGAGAACGCAATGTATCCATGGGGGCAAAATACTGTGCTGCTGACTTTGAAGACGGAGGAAGGGAACATGACAGGGGATGTGGCCACACTAGAAGCAGAAAAGGCAAGGAGGCAGATTCTCCCCCAGAAGGAACCAGCCCTACCAACATTTTTATTTTAGCCCAGCAAAACTAGTTTTGGACTTCTGACTTCTAGAACTGTAAGAAAATCAATGTGTGTTGTTTTAAACCACTAAGTCTGTGGTCATTTGTTACAGCAGCGATAGGAAATGAATACACCTGGAAATTTCAGTTTGAAAATGGCCCAAGATGTGAGAAGAATTAGCCATTACATATTCTGGCAGGGCTGGACTGTGGACGTCAGTGTAACATGGAGTCCGGGAGAGGCTGGAACTGAGAGCCTGAGTTCTGCTGGAAAAAGAGAAGGGAGGGCATCGAGAAGTATTGGGTGGCCAAAGTCAAACTAATGCTGTAATCGTCCTACACTCATCCTATATGTACCTAGAATACCCCTTTACACTGCGTAGGGTGCAACTAATGTACCCAAGTTGGGTGCAAATGCTTGCTTGCCTCCTTTTTTTTGGTAAGGGGAGCACCAAAAGAAGTCAATCTATTCCCTTCCAAGCTTCCCATCCCCTTCCATAATGCGTCTAGAAATCCTTCTCTGGTCCTTGTTAGAGTCTAGAAATGGTATCATGGAAAGCTGGCTTCATGCTCTCTGAGACTCCCTGTTGGATGCTTGGGTGGACTCCCATTGCTAAGAACCTTCTGCGGCTGTTCTCTTGCCTCTTGACTCTGCTTGTTGTGTTCTTCACAGGCGTAAGGATAGACATTTAGATCAACGGAATAGGATTGAGAGACTAGAAATAAACCCTGACATTTATGGTTAACTTATTTTTAACAAGGTCACAAAGACAATTCAATGGAGAAAAAAATAGTCTTCTCAACAAATGGTCCTGCTATAACTAGATAACCACAAGCAAAAGAATGAATTCTGACCCTTATCTCATACCATAGATAAAAATTAACTAAGAATGGACCATTGACCTAAATGTAAAAGATAAAGCCATTAAACTCTTAGAAGAAAGCATAGTAGCTTTGTGACCTTAGATTAGGCAATGGTTTCTTAGATAGGACACATAAAGCATAAGCAATCAAAGAAAAAATCAATAAACTGGAATGCATCAAAATTAAAAATGTGTGTTTCAAGGGATACTGTCAGGAATGTAAAAAGATAACCTGCAAAATGGGAGTAAATATTTGCAAATCATGTATCTGATAGGAGACTTGTATCAAGAATGTATATATAGAGACCTTTCAACTCAATAAAAAAATAATAACCCAATTTAAAAACGGGCAACAAATTTAAACCGACATTTGTCCAAAAAAGATACACAAATGGCCAATAAGTACATGAAAAGATGCCCAATAGTCATTCGGAAAATGCAAATAAGACCCACAATTTCACACTCACTAGGATGGATAAAAGAAAAAAGAAAATCAAAAGTGTTGGTGAGGAAGTGGAGAAATCAGAACGCTTACACATTGCTAGTGGGAAAGTAAAATGAAGCCGCCACTATGCAAACAGTTTGGCAGTTCCTCCGTTAAATACAGTTACCATATGATTCTGCAGTTTCACTCCTAATTATATCCCCAAGAGAATGGAAAATGTATACCCACACAAGAACTTGCACATAAACATTCACAGTAGCATTATTTGTGATAGCCAAAAAGGGAAAATAACCTGAATGCCCATCAACACATGAGTAGCTAAACCAATTGTGGTCTTTCCATACAACAGAAGATCATTTGGTCATCAGTACTAATCCACGTTACCACAGACAGAATCTTGAAGACATCATACTAACTGAAAGAATCCAGACACAAAAGGCCATATACTGTATGATTCCATTTATATGAAATGTCCAGAATAGGTAAATTTGTAGAGATGGAAAGCAGATTAGTGGTTGTCAAGGGCTGTGGGAAGGGGCGATGGGGAGTAACTGTTAATGGGTATGAAATTTGCAGGGGAGAATGATTAAAAACGTCTGTAATTGGATTCTTTTAAAATTTTCATTTATTATTTATTTATTTATGGCATGTATGCGAGTGGGGGAGGGGCAGAGGGAGAAGTAGAAAGAATCTCAAGCAAACGCTGGGCTGAGCATGAAGGCTGAACCAGGGCTCAATCTCATGACCCTGACATCATGACCTGAGCTGAAATCAAGAGTCCCATGCTTAACAAACTGAGCCTCCCAGGCATCCCTATGATTGGATAGTTTTGATGAGCACATAACTCTGAAAATATTCTGAAGACCAAATTGTATTCCTTAAAAGAATGCAGTTTATGGTCTATAAAGTTCATCTCAATGTAGCTATTTTAAAAAGAGAGAGAGAACTTGGGTGGTTCAGAGAATTAGGGAAGGGCTGAAGAACCATGGTCAGGGTAAAAGAGCTAGGACGATAGCCCTAGCACCTGCTACAGAATTGGCCCAGCCTGTCTTGGTCACTGCGTCCTAGAGGATCCTAGAGCCTGCATGCGGCATTGCCTCGAGTGCCCTCTTGGCCTGGGAAGTCAAACTTGCTGCCATTCAAAGCCTGGGGTGGGGTGTCTAATTGGAAGATGCTAGGCCATGTGCTTATGCTCAGCTGCAAAGCCGGCTGGAATAGTGAACACCAGTATCTTCCATGTTGGACGTTAGACCATTAGATTCATAAGTGAAGAACCCCCAACCCAAGAGGATGGGTCAGCTCCTAAGCTGCCAGGAAAGAATAACAAATGAGTCTTGCAGCATCCCATTTATTTTTTGGCTTTTCCTGAACTTTTGCAGGCTAGAACAAAACAATAGTTTCTCTCCTTTCTCTTGATTATGGCTTCCTTGCCCCTCAGCTGTCCCCTGATAATTGTCTATACCTAGTCTCCATTGGCTGCCAGCCTGCATTTCAGTTGGCATAACCAAGACATTAGCTCTTAGGGTTTCATACTGTTCCAGAGCATTTAATTTTAATTGGAAACTATTGAGAACTAAAAAGCTTTTATGATGGAGAAATCTGAAGAGCATAGTGGAAAAAGAACAGACTCTGAAATAGGTCTTGAATATGGGTTTCAACTCTACTCCCTAATGAGTTTCTTGCTTCCTGAGTCTCAGTTTCTCCATCTGAAAATGGGGATAATGTTTACCTTCTAGGGTCAGCAGGAGTACTAAAGGGGGTCACATTTGTAAAGTCTACAGCACTCCAGCCAGTACCTGGTAGATGCTCAGTGATAAGTGGAAGCCGTCATAGGAGCCCATCGGTGATTCTAAGGTATTTTCGAGAACAGTTGTGTGCTTAAATCTGCTTGGTCACTGCCTGAAGCAGCCACCTGAGGAATGGTTAGGCCCAGGCATGCCTAGCAAAGCTTGGAGACCAGGAGAGAGGAAAGGACATCCAATGTGATATTGAGGCCATTTCCAAAGATGGTTATGCGAAGTGTGAAAGCACGTGCATTTCACAATGGCGCAGAGCTAGGAGTCAACAGGTTCTATCCCAAGAAATGGAGGATTTTGTATATTATAAAAATAGAGCTATAAAAATGGTCTTTCAGAGAATAAAAACCTACTACTAAATGCTCTTAAATTATGTGTTTGTCCATTCAAATACATATATTGAGACCCTGCTATTGGATGGGGTTGAAGCTACCTTCCCCCTTGCCTCATGTTCCCATGTGGGAGATGCTGGAGTTCAGGACTCATGACACCAATATGGCGCCTTGGCATATTGAATATCCCAAGATGAAGGAATTTGAGACATGGCAGGGGCAGGAAGAACTCTCTGACTTTCCTCTGAAGCAGGTCATATGCCTTATATGAGAGGCACCTTCCCTGTCTATACCTGGAGAAAAGGAGCACCCTCATCTCCTAAGACATAGGAGCACCCAGAAGGAGCTGAGCGGGCCTTGCTGAGTTCCCCCCCAGTCACTACACTGACCTCATGCTCTGTCCTTTCATATTCCACCACGACTGTTCAGTCTTCATCAAATCTAGCCTCAAAACAGTCAGGCTGAGCTGTTTCTTTGGGTCTTCATTTCCTTATGAAGGCTCCTACGTCACATAAAATTCATCCTCAATGAATTTGTACACTGTTCTCCTGTTAATCTTTCTTTGTCATTTAAATTTTCAGACCCAGCCAGGGCTCTGAGAGGGTCAGGAAAACCGTTTATCCCCCACAGACAACCATTGGTATTACACTCTGACTTCTGGTATCTTTCTGTGCACTTTTCCCAAGGAGATACACATGCACACACACGCACACACGCTTACACATACATGCATACACACATGTGCACATACACACACATTTGCACATACATGCATAACTGAGAGAGAGAGAGACTTGGACTGGGAAGGGGAGCTTTCTCCCTGTGTACCAGGGGGCTTACCTCTCCAGCTGTGGGAGTGAACTTGGTCTGAGAAGGAGAGGAATTATTATTAAAAAAATATTTTTTTTTACAATTTTTTTTTTAAGTAGGCTCTACGCCCAACGTGGTGCTTGAACTCACGATCTTGAGCTCAATAGTTGCATGCTCTATTGACTGAGCCAGCCAGGCACCCCTGAGGTGAAGATGAATTATGATGGAAGACTGAGGGGAAAATACAGACTTCCCCATGGCTGCCTCCAGAAGCCTACTTTCTGGCCAGGCCCCCACTTTCCACCCACAGGCCTCTTTGTTGGGACTGAATTCTGTTCTTTCCAGAATGACCTAGGACTTCCTCTCAGTAGCAGAGACACTTCCCGTCTCCCTGGTCACATTTCTGCTCTGAGAGCAGCGTGCCTCCTGTGCCTTCTCACCACCGCCATGTCAGCTTTCAGAGTCTGTCACGCCTGTGGACCCTTCTTCCGGCCCGTCCTTTGGCTCCAGCATCTCAGAGCCCACCTTCCCACGGGATCACAGCCCCTGCCTCCCACTAATGCCCTGGAGCCTGCTGGCTGCAGTCTATTCCCACTTACTGCTTCCCACAATGTTCTGCCTTGGCAGCCCTGGTCCTGGGATCTCCCTGTGTCTCCCCATCCCCCTCCTCTCTAAAGTCCTGGCAGGCAAAACTAGAACAAAAGGACCAAAGGGAAGGGTTAAGAACTCTGGAAGAGGAAAGGAGCCTTTGTTGTCATCTGCCTTCTTCTCTGGGCTCTGGCCCCTTTGAAAAGCTGTACCTATACACTGTAATGTTAACATTCTCCCACTGATCCATAGCACATGGCCTTGCCTTCCCCACCATCTGTGCGGGAACATAACTGCCTGGCTGTGCATACTGCAGACTGTAAAGAAACCAGTAGTCTCAACTTCTGAGGGAAAACCAAAGCACAGAAATTATGTTAATTCCATTCCTAACCCATTTACATGCATACATTAATATGAATCATGTTACTGCTCCAGCTGTTTCATTGTTACAAATCATCTTCGTGATAAAAGCATCAAGTATAAATAACCAAACATCTCCCCTCCCAGCCACACCCTTCCACAACTGCCAACACAATCTTGTTCAACCACAGTAGTAAAAAAATCTGGTGTAGCGATTGGGAGTTTAAAGCCCCCTCCGTCATGATGCAAGTGCCCCGAAACGGATATTAACTGTGATGTGCCAAAGGAAACGTCAGAAATGGCAGGCTATGGTGTGTGGATGGAGCTGGGGATTATTTTAGAAGAACTTGAATCCCAAGCATTCAAGTTCCTATGCCCATTATGATCAATGCACGTCACATTCTATTGAGTGTTGGATTTTACATAATTGTTGAGCAGATGGGCTGTAGCCATGATTTCGTGCAAATGTAAATTATCTTCTAAATGAAATGTGCTTGGGAAAGATACACCAGGCTCAAATTTCCAAACACAGAGGGAAAAAAAACAGCTCACCAAAGTCCCATTATTTACTCAGCTGGTTTTGAATGCAATTCTCCTAGCCAATGTTTTGAAAAATCTATCCCACAGTCTCAGGAACAGGGAGAAGTAAAGTATGCTGCCTGGGTTCCTCTCTCTTTCCCAGGCCCCAACAGCAAGCCATCTGCAGAGACAGAGGAACTTTTCTTTTCCTTGGGCATAGTCCAGGGAGGTTAATATTCTAGTTCTCTTTTTTTCTTTAGCATACTTTAAACTGAAGTATAATTTACATATAATGAAATGCATGGTCCTCAATTGTTAAGGTAGGTGAATTTTGACATTTGTATATTCACATGTAACCAACACCCAAAACAAGATTTAGAACATTTCCATCACACCAAAAAGTTTCCATCCCTATCCTCAACCAGGCAACCATCAATTTGCTTTTTGTCACTATGGAGTTAGTTTTGTCTGTTCTAGAATGTCATATAAGTAAAAGCATATAGTAATAAACTTTTTTGTATTTAGCTTCTTTCACTCAGTGTTTTTGAATAATTCATTCAGGTTGTTGCATGTATTCATACTTTGTTATTTTTTATTGCTAAGTCATATTCCGTTGTACTATAGTATTCAATGTGCTATAGTTTATCGATTTATCTGTTGTGGACATTTGGGTTGTTTCCAATGTTGACACTAATTCAATGGAAAAAGGAAAATAATTTTAATAATATTGCTAGAACAAGTGGATATACATGTAGAAAAAAAAAATGAACCTTGATCCCTATCTCACTCCATATACAAATGCTAATTCAAAATTGATCATAGACCTAAATGTCACACCCACAGACACAAAGTTGCTAGAATGAAGCTTAATGACTTCATGACCTTGGGATGGGCAAAGAGTCCTTGAACAGAATACAAAAAGCACTAATCATTAAAAAAATAATAAGTTGGACTTCATCAAAATTTAAAATTTCTGCTCGGGAAAAGATACCATTAAAAAAAAGGAATAGACAGGGGTGCCTGGGTAGCGCAGTCGTTAAGCATCTGCCTTCGGCTTAGGGAGTGATCCCGGCATTCCGGGATCGAGTCCCACATCAGGCTCCTCGGCTATGAGCCTGCTTCTTCCTCTCCCACTCCCGTGCTGTGTTCCCTCTCTCGCTGGCTGTCTCTCTGTCACATAAATAAATAAATAATAAATAAATAAATAAATAAAATAAAATCTTAAAAAAAAAAAAAGGAATAGACAAACCAGACAAACCAGAAAAAATACTCCCAACATATATATCTGACAAAGGAATCATATCCAGAATATATAAACAATGCTTATAAATGAACAACAAAAATCCAGTTAAAAATGCCTGAAGACTTTGACGGACACGTCACAAAAGATACATGAATGGCCAAAAAAACCACAAGAAAAGTGCTCAACATCTCTAATCATTTAATTTTTTGAATTCTTGCATGAAAGTCATCTGGTCAGTCATTCAAGGCATTTTTTCATTCCCTCTATTACACGGGAACGACCAGATACTAAACACTAAACGGAAGCAGATTTTGCAGCTGAAGACTTAGTCCTCCAGCCACCACTCCACCCCAGACCACATGCTTTCTGCTTGCTAATTACAAAGCATTTTCTAGAACTGCTGAGGTGAACAGGCCTGCAGCTGCCAGTATACTTTGTGTGGTTCAGTGTTGCAAAAGGGAAAAACTCCGAGAGCTCGCAGCCTCGGGCCCTGCATGGGAAAAGAAGTGGGTGGCATGTGGGCTGCAGGGAGAGCAGGTCAGCCCAGGAGGGAGGGAAGGTGGTGACAAGTGCAGAGGCACTTTGTCAACACACAGCTAAGGTCTGCCCTGTGCGAAGTTCAAGTTTGGTGCAGCTTGTAAAAGCAGAATGAAATCGAAATCTCCAAAGGGCTAACTTTTCATCACTAACCATTTAAAAGTGAAAGCATTGTAGCTTCAATGCTTCTTTTATGTGTGTGGACTTTAGCGTTCCGGAAGAATAACAACTTGTGTCATTCACCAATGCAACTGCTTACTGAGAACCTGCTACGTGTTGGGAACTGTCATAAGCATGGTAAAGGTGCAACAGCATGGCATATATCATCAGCTGTTTTCATCTCCTGAGCCAATCATCCATACCAGAGGGCTAAGGAGAAGGAGTTCCCACTGTATGAGGAAGCTGAATAGTGACCAGAGTGTCCCTGGCCCCAGGCTGTTCGTAGGTATGTGTTTTGTGTCATTCCCTGAGCCTGGAAAAAATGCTGGGATGAGGAACAAGCATTTTATGTGGATCTTGATTGGAATCAGAATTAGATTAAATTCAGGTGAAAATAGTCTCGCCTTTTAGCTCCATTTTAAGGAATGCAGCAAAGGGGGAAAGGAAGAGATGCACCTAGCACGAGCGAGGGCTCCTGAGAATGGCATCCACTGGACAGCATGGAATCGAACACGGCACAGTGACCTCTAATGAAACATCATTCCAGTGCGAGGGCTCCCACATAAATAAAATGATCTGACAACTGATTCCTATCTATTTAAAAGCAAGTTAAAAATTTTTAATAATATATTTTATTTGGGGCACCTGGGTGGCTCAGTCGGTTACTCGTCTGCCTTCAGCTCAGGTCATGATCCCCAGGTCCTGAGATCGAGTCCCATGTCAGGCTCCCCGTCATTTTGTGACTCAAAAGGTATATTTTTCTCTGCTTGGTTATCTGGGATATCTGCTGAGCTGCTTTTTCTGTATTTTATTTATTTGCTTTCGAGGCAGCTTCTATTTTCCTGTAAGTCAGGGATGAGTGTGCCAGACCACTCTGCCTCCCTGTCCCTCCGTGTTCTGCCAGCGGCAGGGAAAGTGGAACTAATAACCAGGGACAGTTGCCACCTGTGTTTCCCACACCTGCTGGATAGAGTCCCCCAGAATGCCTATTAGAGACAGAGGTTATCACTAAAAGCAATTTTTTTTTAACATTTCATCATTTTGGTTGAAAGACTTTTAAAGATGAAATAATGCTTTGCATAGTATTTTACCATTTACAAAATATATTTGAGCTGACCTCTTTTGATCCTTAAAACAACCTTAAAAGGTTTGGAGGATTAGGGCGCCTGGGTGGCTCAGTCAGTTAAGCACCTGCCTTTGGCTCAGGGCGTGATCCCAGGGTCCTGGGATGGAGCTGCTCATAGGGCTCCTTGCTCAGTGGGGAGCCTGCTTCTCCCTCTCCCTCTACTTGCCACTCATCCTGCTTGTGCCCTCCCTTCCTCCCTCTCTCTGTCAAATATAAATAAAATCTTTAAAAGAAAAAAAAGGTCTGCAGGATAAATGTTAGATACCCCTCTTGCCACGTAAGGAAACCGACACTGGGTGGCTCGCCTGATGTCACATAGCTGGTAAGCGGTGGATATATTGTTGAACACAGGTCTTCTGATTGTAAGTGTCTCCCAACTGTTTAAGCCCAATGATTTATAATTAGAGATTGTTTCCACCACATCCTCAAATTACATTGGCTTCAATCCTATCTGGCTGTCACAAATTAGCACCCCTCAATGTGTCTTCCAGAGAGTTCTGTGAGCATCCTTGTGCTGCACCCCATTTTGCCTATCTTCGAGGTCGTCCCACTCCCCCTTTGCCGCTAACGCCCTGGAGAGCTCACTGCTGTTACACACTTCCGCCCTCTGCTGGTAGCCCCTGATTTCAGCACCTCTCTGGCCTCTTCTATGGCTTCATTTCCTCGTGGGACCCTCCTTCCCTATTCTCCCCAAAGCATTTCTGGAGCCCAGTGGTCACTTTCAACCAAACATCACTGAAGTGTTGCTCAGAAGATGGAAAAAAGAGGAATACAACTCAAAGAACAGCTGATAACTTCAAGTAGATGTGGCTACATGCCGAGCTTCCAGCCGGGACCCACTCTGAGTTGCTAACCACGCTTGGTTCTCAACCTGCTTCCAACTGGAAGTGCCTGCCCCAGCATTGCTATACGTGAGGAGTGGAAAAACTGATGCGAAATTGCAGAGAAAAAAGGACTCCCTCTGTCTATAGTTCACCTTTCAGGGTCTCATTTCCTGGCCCACTCTCCCGTTGGGAGGATTGACAGCAGCAATGGCCACACAACACAGCTCAGGGAAGTCCCTCTTCCTCCACAAGAGCTTGTATGCCGGCCCTGAGTGGGACAAGTGAAATTATGCCAGAAAGTGGTAACCCAGCGTCCCTATGTTCTGGGGTATTCAGACTTAAATGACCCTGCGTCCACCGTATGGACTTCCTTTGGTGTGAGGTCAAGTTCAAGTCTTGCAGAGCCCTCCTGTTCCCATGGAAACTCTGATCTAGATCTCCCGCTTGCTCAAGAACACACAACTTTCAATAGGCAGTATCTTACATAGAGCAATGTAACTCCCTACCGAGAAAAAGAAAATCTCCTCTAGGAAAATAACAAATCTCTGCTTAAAAAAAAAAAAAAAAAAAAAAGGNAAAAAAAAAAAAAGGGACAGTTTGCAAAACCAAGAAAAAAGCTTAACTTCACAGTCTTGAGAGCTCTGTTTTTGGACCACTTTGCCCAGTACAATGTTCTCCCCAAAGAGGCCTGTGGACCACTAGCTCCACATCTGCTTTGCGCTCAGCAAGGGGTTTCTCTGAAGAAGGGACAGCCTGCCCCAATGAGAAATTTCATATCCACCTCTTAGGAAGTAGAAACCACTTTTTACTTTAAAGTGATGCTTTAACCAGCTACCAAACCTATCAGGGCTTCCAAAAACAGAATGTGGCTCTAGTCAGGGCAGCCTGTTTTCGTGGGGTGTGACTCAAACCCAGTGGTGTGCCCTGGACTCTTCTGCCCCTGAAACAGAGCTGCACCTTCTTGGCATGACTCAGCCATCATAATGGACAGGAATTACTGCAGTGCTCTCATCCGTCGCCTTCAGGGAAACTGGGCTGGGGTGGGCCAGTTTGCCCTGCTGTTAAACGGCCCCAGACAACCCTCCTTGGAGTTCTGTCTCCTGCTCTGTATGGTCTTACATTTCTTCCTTGGCTTTTCAGCCACGTTTTTCCTGCTTGTTCCTGTTGGTGAACCTGCTTCTGAGAGCGCGATCTTCCCCTTCTCGTCCTTCTTGTGGGCTGAGAATCCTGACATCTAACTTAGGAACACTACCTTTAAATGAAGAGCGTATGCATTCTGAGTCAGGATTTCAGGGTCTTCCACCTGAGTAAAAACCATGTTTCACTTCTTAATTTCTCTCTCTCTCTCTTTTTTTTTTTTTTTTGGTTCTGTTGCTGTTATTCACCCGTCTCTTTATTCCCCACATATTTATCACGCGGCTCTGTGTTCAGCACCAGCGCAATGGTCCCCATTCTTGGCTGCACCTTGGAATGACCTGGAGAGCTTCCAACACTCCCAACGCTGGGCTTCTGCTTCCAGAAGATTCTGATGTAACTGGTCCTGGGTCTGGCTTGGGTATGAGGGTTTTTAGAAGCTTCCCAGGTCAGGATGCTTGGGTGGCTCAGTCAGTGAAGCGTCTGCCATCAGCTCAGGTCATGATCCCGGGGTCCTGGGATTGAGTCCTGCATCGGGGCTCCCTGCTCAGTGGGGAGTCTGCTTCTGCCCTTCCCTCTGCCCCTTTCCCCACCTCCCTGCTTGTGCTCTCTGTTCTCTCTCGTGCTCTCTCTCTTAATAAATAATTCCCTCATTAAAAAAAAAAAGATGAAGAAGCTTTCTAGATGATTCTAGCATGCTGCCCAGCTAAAGAACCCACTTAAAGGCTAAGTGACCTCTTCAGAGGTCTTGAGTGTCAACAGCCCTTGTGAGTCCATCATCTTCCTCTCTCCATGGCACCTGACAGACATTACCACCTCCAGGTTTGAATACTGTATAGAACATATGATTAGAAAAATTAAACTTTTGGACCAGAAGAATCCGATAATATTGTGGACAAAAAAACTTTAATTGGTCATTGACTTGTAAGCAAATCTTGTTATTTAAGAAATCTGAGCTTCTTCCTAGAGCAGAATTTCGTCTTGAGCTATGGAGGGCACAGTTGTTCTAAACACTGCTTTCTTCTTCCTCTTCAGCTTAGAGGTCTGATCTAAGAGCCCAAAGACAAGAGCTGTGATTCTAATGTGCCATTGCTCACGGTGCGACCTTGAATAAGCTGCCAGTCTAGGCAGCCCTCCCCCATGACGTCTGCTATGTACAAGGGAAAAGTACCCAGCAGTGAGCACAACACTTGCCAAGGTTACGTTGCCCGAACACAGCATTGTAATGCAGCTCAGGTTGGGGATGATACAGTCTACTAGAAAGGTACGGTGCCAAAGTCCCACCGTGGGAGGACATAGCTCTTACAGGCCTGGGGAGGGCTAGTAGCAGAGATTAACCCTCCCGGTACCAGAGGACCACTCCATTTTTAGATGTCCAGGGCTGAAAAAAAAATCAGGAAGAGCCACGTTGCATCAAGACCATCCCATTTTCCTTTCTCCACTCCTCCATCCTCAGGGGCAAGTCTTCCCCTCCCCCTCCACCCAGCAGCTATGGCTTCTGAACAGGGTGGGGCCCAATTTCCAGGACACAAATGGGAGCTGGGTGAAGGGGGAGCGAGATGGCTCAGGAGAGGGTTTCTGAGACCTGAGGGAGTGGAGATACTGAGGGATCCACGTGTGGGGAGGGGGCAACTGGGGAAGCAATGGGAAGAACGAAATGTACCCATGAGGGGACATTGTGGCGGCCACACGTGTGCACTGCCCCCATCTTCCTGCATCTCCTGACCTGCCCCAGCCCTCACACTGGGCTTCCTCCCTCCCACCAACCATCCTCCCCAGGCTGTTGCCTGCCTGTGACGATACCAGGTGGGAGCGCCCCACCAGTCACACCGGACACAGGGCAACCCCTCCTTCCTCCCCCTCCCCCTTCCTCCTCTCCTTTCACAAGTGTCAGATCAGAGTCCTGCACTAAAGGCTCTCCCCACCTCTTCCTGCTCCTTGTCGCCTTTATCATCCACAGACATGTCCCTAAGAAATGTCTTTGCACATCTCCTTCCATCTTGGCATCTGCTCCTGGAAGGGCCCAAACTGACACAGACCCAATGGGATGTCCAAGCAAATCTATGGAAGGCTATCCCAGTGTATATCCAAGGGGTCCTCTCCCATCTGCCCACTCATAATCACCCTTTTCCTACTGCACAGAATAAAGAGATCCCTCTCACCCATACAGAATCTTGCTATGAACACTGCCCTGGGGTATTAAAAAGGTCCCAGCTGCCAAACCAAAGGGCAATTTGGAATATCAGCAAGGGCCTCCTTATTCAAGACACTCCTGGAGGGGAGGCAAAGGTTTTCCTTGACTCCCTTAGAGTCCCTAACAGGGTCTGAAAATTAAACTGATAAAGACAGATTAACAGGAGAATAGCATACAAATGTATATAATGTAAGTTTTATGTGACTTGGGAGCTTTCATAAGGAAATGAAGACCCAAAGAAATGGTTAAACCTGAGAGCTTCTAGGTTGGATTTGAAGAAGAGTGGACAGTCGTGGCAAGACAGGACAGGACAGAGTATGAGCCGGTATAAGAAACTGGGGACAGTTAGCGGGGCCATTTGTCCCAATTCCCCTGACATCTCTCCGTCTTGAAGAGAAAGATGCTT
>NC_048231.1:88809318-88833892 GCF_002007445.2 Ailuropoda melanoleuca | reverse complement strand
AAAAAAAAAAAAAGAAGAAGATGGAGGATATATTAACTGTTTGCAAGTGTGGGGGAAATAGGTGCTTTCCCACACTGCTGAGTTTAGTCATCTCTATCAGAATTCAAACATGTGCTTCTCCACAACCCAGCAGCCACTTCTCAGTGTCTTCTCCAGGGAGTACTCGCTCACATACCCAGGGAGGCGTGCACAAGGCTGTTCATGCCACACTGCCCAGCAAATGCAGCAAATAGGAAAACTCCATAAATAGTCCAACTGTCCATCTGTACGGGAATGGCTAATGAAACGAAACCAGCCATGCCATGGGATACAACGCAGCAGATCTGGGTTGGGGGAATCTCAGTGTTATATAGAAACTAGGTGGTCTGACCACTGAATGAAAGCGGGGCGCTTCAGAATGATGTGTGCTGTGCCATGGGACTCGAGCTGAAGCAGAACAATGTGCAAACCCCTGAGATAAACATTTCCATGAGTAGCAACCTTGGTAAATAAATGCACTGGAACCACCTGGATTGGCAGACACCATTGCCACTCTAAGAGTGTCACTACTGGGAAGTGATAGAGGGACTTGGAAGGGCCCCTGGGTGGCTCAGTCAGCTGAGCGTCTGACTCTTGGTTTCGACTCAGGTCATGATCTTAAGGTTGTGAGACTGAGTCCCGAGTTGGGCTCCATGCTCAGCCCAGTGTCTGCTTGAGGTTCTCTCTCTCCTTCTCCCTCTGCCACTGCCCCTGCTTGAGCTTTCTCTCTCTCAAATAGACAAATTAATTAAACAACAACAGAAAAAGAGCATGGAGTCCACTTGTGGTTCCCTCTCTCTCTCTCTGCTACTTCCCCTGATCATGCATGCGTATGTTCTCTCTCTCTAAAATATATAAATTAATTTTTAAAAAAGAGATTGGGATTACAGGAGGTGGGCAAGGGAGACTTCATTGTGACCATTAAGGTTTTGAGTTTTTACATGGAGAATGCTTTAATGCATTACCTAAGTAACTAAAAAATAAATTTAATAAAAGCAAAGTATTAATATGGTTGCCTTTGAGTGGCGGAACATTTTTGTTTTTCTATTTTTTCTGTTTTCTAATTTTTAATATTAAGCAAGCATTACAATATAAACGACCACCTATTTTTAAAAAACTGTGCTAAAATACATATAACAAAATTTAGCACCTTGACCACTTTTAAGTGTTCAGTTCATTAATAGTGTCCAATATATTCACATTATTGGGCAAGAAATTGCCAAAACTTTTTCATCTTGTAAGATGGGAAACTCTATCTATTAAATAGCCACCTCCCATTCCTCCTCTCCCCAGCCCCTGGCAACCACCCTTTCTCTTACTGTTTTTATGAATTTGACGACTCTAGATACCTCATATAAATGAAATCACACAGCATCTGTCTTTTTGTGACTGCCTTATTTCACTTAGTATAATGTCCTCAAGGTTCATCCATGTTGGCGCATGCGTCAGAATTTCCCTCCTTTTTAAGGCCATTTATGTATATACCTCATCTCGTTTATCTAGTCATCTGTGGTTTTTTTTTAAGATTTTATTTATTTATTTGAAAGAGATGGATCACAGGCAGGGGGGAGGGGCAGAGGGAGAAGCAGGCTCCCCACTGGGCTGGGAGCCCGATGCAGGACTCGATCCCAGGACCCTGGGATCATGACCTGAGGCCGAAGGCAGACACTTAACTCACTGAGCACCCAGGTGCCTTATCTATTCATCTGTGATGGACATTTGGTTGTATCCACCTTTTGACTACTGTGAATAATGCTGTTATGAACATGGGGGTACAAATATCCCTTAGAGACCCTGCTTCAACTCCTTCAGGTATGTAGTCAGAATTGGTATTGCTGGATCATATGGTAATTTTATTTTTAGTTTTTTAAGAACTGCCATTTTTTTTTCATAGAGGCTGCATCATTTTACATACCCACCAACAGTGCACAAGGTTTCCAATTTCTCCACATCTAATGCTTGTTATTTTCTGGGTTTTTTGATAGCTGCCATCCTAATGGGTATGAGGTCAAATAAACTTTTAATGAAAAGAATTGGCATCAGAACTTTGAGTGGGAGGCAGCCCTTCCAGGGTGTAGGCGGTGCCTGGCCACACATCTGCAAGGACTGAAGAGAACTTGCTTGCCTTATTCTCTTCCAAGGACAGCTTCTCAAGGTGGATTTCTCTGGGCACTATCCTGTCCTTACCTCAGGTTCCAGAAGAGGTTCAAGTGATGCTCACCTCCCACCAAAAATCTCTGCCCCCACTTCATCCTCCTGAAGCCCATCCCCCCTGTCTGGAAGACCAGTCCTCACTGCAGGCTTCTCTCCCTCCCTGCATCCAAGGGCAGGCACGGGGTGCAGCTGTAACTAGACCCCATCAGAGCCGCTCGAGATGCGCCTGGGATCAGAACTAATGGCATTAGGCGATCACTCAGGGAATAGAGCTGCAATTACTCCTTGGATACGTTCTCCAAGATGACCACATGCAGAACACCAAGGGGGAGAGAAAATGAATCACCAAGTGAATTAACTGGAAGCTGCTCTAATTAGTGTTATAATTTTTCATGAAAACACTAATGAATATGAAATAATGTGGCCATGAAACCACTAGGACAATTAATGCTTGGGAGTAATTTGGGGTCAGGAAAGGATTCTCGGGACTGTTTAAATAGACTTGCGGGTTGAGAATTCAGAGGCCCTTGGCTTTGAAATCTTATATTGGCAAAAAAAGTTGCTACTTCAGAAAAAGCAACAGTGGGGTATCTGTGAGATTTCTTTCTTTTCTTGTGAAGGTTCCTGGCTTTGGGAGTAAAGATGATGGTGTCAACCCAAACAGGAGCTCGTCAGGGAGTTAGATGAGAGCCCAAGTCAATGCATAAAGAATGATTTGGGGACCATGATAAGGAGGCAGGGTCCGGACATACTGAAAGCAGAAAAGACGTTAAAGAGGAGACCATTCTCAGCACTCGTAGCCTCATAACCACGTGGGTGTCTGAGAAAATAACCTTGTGATATGGCCCCCGGCCTGTGATCATGATGAGGCTGTAAGATGGCTGAGCCTTGTTGGCTGGGCTGCAGCTTTCACATGTGAAATAGTAAAATTCTATCAAACACAGAGTTTGTGCTCAGCACGTACCACACCAAAGTGGACTTAATCCCAACATAGATGCTGAAGAACAGATGTGTCCCTGTGAAAGAGGGTGTCATCTGTGGTGTGGAGCAAGTAAGAGTTCAGTGTGCTAAGAGCTGCGCTAAGCATTTGTGGTATCTCACTTAGCCTGCACACCAACCACGTGACATCCGACAGCAACCTTACCCCCATTACNAAGTAAGAGTTCAGTGTGCTAAGAGCTGCGCTAAGCATTTGTGGTATCTCACTTAGCCTGCACACCAACCACATGACATCCGAGCAACCTTACCCCCATTATACAGAGAAAGTAACTGGGTCTCCCTAAAGTGAATTACTCACCTGAGGTCACATAGCTCACTAGTAAGCGGTGCAGTTGGGACAGAAATTAGATTTGTCTAGCCCCAAAGTTCATGCTCTCTATGACCACACTAAGCACCACTCTTAACATACAAAAATTATGGGAGCGTTGACGACTCAGGCCAAATCTCCTACTGATAGACAGAGAACTTACAAAATGTGATATTAATCAACAGTAATAATAATACAGCTGAATCAGCAAGCATTCATGATGTACCAGTTGGTCTAAGCATCTATATGCATTAGCTCATGGAAGGCTCACAGTAACTTAATGATGTACTTACAATCTGAGACATAGAGATTGCTGTGGGCTGAATATTTGTGGCCCCCAAATTCATATGTTGAAATCCTAACCCCCAAGGATGATGGTATTAGTCGTTGGGGTCTTTGGGAGGTGCTTAAGTCATGAAGGTGGAGCCCTCCCCAGCGGGGTTAGTGGCTTTATGAAAGAGGCTGCAGAGAGATCCCCAGTCTCTTCCTCCATGTGAGGATGCAATGGGATGTCTGTGACCCAGAGGGGGGTCCTCACCCTACCATGCTGGCACTCTGATCTCAGACTTCCAGCCTCCGGAACTGTGAGCAATACATTTCTGTTGTTTATAAACTACCCAGTTGGTGGTATTTTGTTATAAGGATAAACCTGAAGACCTTGAAAAATTCTAATGAAGTCTGAAATGTTTAAAGGCTAATTAACAGTGCAATAAAAAGCAGTTCTCTGGGGCTATTTTTTTCAGTGATTTTATTTATTTTTTGAGAGAGTGTGAGAGAGAGAACGAGCAGTGGGGAGGGACAGAGAGGGAGGGAGGGAGAGAGAGAGAGAGAGGGAGACTCTCCACCAAGCAGGAAGCCCAACATGGGGCTTGATCCCAGGACCTGGAGATCATAACCTGAGCCGAAGGCAGATGCTTAACCGAGTGAGCCACCCAGGCGCCCTTCCTTGGGACTCTTTTTAAAAATATTAAAGCAGTGCCTATGGAGTGCCAGCTCTCCACTTACAGCTTTATCACCACAGGTTCCCTTGCCATAGAACTTAATGGAACGGCTGTCTCAAGAAGAGCTAGGATAAAAGACGAGGAGGGTCTGCTTTTCTTGTCTTCAGTAGCAGAGTGGGTGGAGCTGAGAGATAAGGACTTTCTCCTGTTTTTTCCTTCCAAAGATACAAAACATTGAAAATCACACTTCTTCCACTGGGGATGAACCCTCAGACAACTCACCCTGTCTGCTTTCAAACCCAGTCTGGAATTCTACTCTCTTGTCTATGCAAATAAGACTGCATAGGAAGCTAGTTGCCTTGAGCTGGTCTGTGAGTCCCCAGACTCCAGCCAATCCATGAAAGAAGTTATGAATTTTGTTCACAACGCTCAGGATCTGAATAAATCAGCCTGCCAAACCACAGGCACAAAAATGCAAGGACATTTTGGAATTACAAAGTTCAGTAACCAGGCACAGCTTGTTATAATAACAGGAGACGACATCTGCCTAATCAGGGTGTCATTTTTTCACATCTCTGGAAGTCTACACACTGGGTATTGATTCATAGGGTACCATTTCATATGTACGCAGAACGAATCTAGCCAAACAAAGTTATCTGCCCAATGGAACTCAAAAATATTTCTCAATTTAATTTTAAACAGACCTTGATGTGAAGGAAATTTAATTAGGTAAGTAATATAGAACACAATGAAATGTCCGTCAAAATTGCTTCCAAAGGTTTAAAATGTTTTCCTTTTCAGACAATGTAGTTAGAGCAGCCGAGATATCTATGTAAGTACAATGTCTTGAAAAGTGGGGCTCAGAAATCAATGAGATCACCTCTCTGAATTAAGTATGCACAAATGAGAGCAACTGAGATCCATATAAATCAGTTCAAGTAGCCCTCTGTGTACCAGACCATTAGGGGACAGGCAGAGAAGAAGGAAGATGCAAATAAACACATTATCTGGGGCATACTCGCTAATGGAAGGCATCTCTTAACACCCACATTAAGACTCAAGACAAAAGTGTCTGGTATTTTTGACATTGCTTATGTCTTACAAAATAATGCCCCAGATGTAGAACCTAAGGTTAAAAACAAACGAATAAAGAAAAACAAACCTTAGACATTGTCAGAGTCACAAATGAGCAAATCTGGGGTGCCTGGGTGGCTCTGTCGTTAAGCGTCTGCCTTCGGCTCAGGGCGTGATCCCAGCGTTCTGGGATCGAGCCCCAAATTAGGCTCCTCTGCTAGGAGCCTGCTTCTTCCTCTCCCACTCCCCCTGCTTGTGTTCCCTCTCTCGCTGGCTGTCTCTCTCTCTGTCAAATAAGTAAATAAAATCTTAAAAAAAAGAGCAAATCTTTTGATCTTTTGGATATCATCTCCAAACTGCTTCCATATTCATTGGCAAACCCTAAGCAAAGTGTTTGCATTGTGTGGATTTTGTTGGCACAGAATAACGGAGATCTGAATTGAATGCCTTAACTTCTGTAGGCATCAGATATTCAATGATTATTTTAGTGGGAAAAAAAAGGAAAAAATGGAAAATAAAGCCTTATTTAAAAATACATGTAGAGCTGCATGTGGTCAGCTCAGGGGACCTCCTGTTAGGACACTAGAGCTGTGTGACCCTGGGGATCATTTGGCATTCTGTACTTAACTGGGTGCCAACCACATGTTAGGCCCTGCACTAGCGTTAAAAGGAAGATGAAGGAAAGCAAAGCTCAGGAGGCCTGCCTTCTATGACCTAGAAGAGAAGATCAGGCATGTCCACAAATAGACATAGTACAAAGAAATATGGCTCCCATCAAGTTGGCCATAGGTTTGTTACTTGTATAAAATATAAAATAACAAAGTATTTTGAAATATTTCCATATTTATTTTCTATTTATTGCCAAATTTCTTTTTTTTTAATTGCCAAATTTCTTATCCTTCCTATCCCTACCATAGGAATGGCTTCTTGCAAAATTAAAAGTGAGCTAAAATAGATGGTATTAAGTAGACTGCAAAATACAAAGTTCCAATTCACCCTTCCCTGTAGGCATGCTCCTTGCCACATAACCTTGTAGCACCCTCCCATTCTCTCTCTGGGCTCAACCATATGACATGCTCTCAGCAATGGTATGTTGCAGAGTATGTTATTGCTTGCATTTTCCCCTTTGCCATTTCATGCAACAGACATGCTCAGGCCACTACAGTGGCCCCAGAAGAGGATGGGAAACGTGGAGCAGAGCCACCCATTGACACATGATCAAGCTAGCTGAGCCAAAGATGCCTGAGCAGGCTTAACAGGGACCAGCCTAGATCAACTGAATCCCGCAAATTTGTGAGACAAAAAACTGTTTATTGTTGAAGGCTAAATTTTGGGGATGCTTTGTTACTTGGCATTGTTATGGCAATAGGTAACTGATACATAGCATATAACAGAATTTCAGTAAAATCTGTACTTTATTTCCTTTCTCTCCCCCTCTCCAACATCCAAAGTCACCTCTCCCTTGGGTCACCACTCTAAGTAAGTGATTCTGTGGGGAAGTCCTGAAGACAGTCCAGCAGCCTGTTACTTGACAACTACTTTATACACATCATCTCTAATACTTACATCTGTTCTCCAAAGTGGACATGTAAGTCCATTTTATAAAGGAGGAAACTGAGACTCAGAGCAGTTAGGTTAGCGCTAGTAAATGGCAGAGTTAGAATTAATACTCAAGGCTGTCTGACTCCAAAGCAAAGACCATTCATTCTACTGTATTAACCGGCTGCTACCTCTGTAAGATCAGCTGGGTGAAGGGGTGGTGAGAAAGGAATTTTTGGTGCCTCCAACCCCTTCCCAACAGCCCAGGAGAGAAGGATCTGAGTTGTGTAGATACTGGTCCCAGGACCTGCTGTTGACTCCCACTCTTCTTAGCTTGGGGCTCCTTCCCCAGCCTCAGATAGGGATATGCCTGTCCCGGGAATTTCGGAGCTCTAAGGAGGCAGAACACTCGGGCTCCTGAGTTGGTATGGCTTATAGCAGAAAAGTCCACCTATTTCTCCTGTTGATTTTCCTCCCTTTTTCCTCCAATCCAATCACCTACATACTCCCCACTCTGCCCTTATTAACTGAATTTGCAGCATCTGCCTATGGAAGCCTGAGTCCAAGGCTCTAGGTGGAAAACTGGTTGGGGAGGGGTGAGCTCAGCAGTTCTGCTTCTGCTGGGTCCAGCGTGATTCCTTTGCATGGATGGCAGAAGGGGAGGCTGAGGTCCCAGGCATAAGAGAAAAAAAGAGAGTGTGTTGTCTTTGGTGCCAGCCCATGGTGTCCCAGCCAGAGAAGTGGGTGGCCCCTACTGGGGGGTCTGAGGCTCTTCAGACAGGCCCCAGAGCTACCTCGTGCTCTGCTCAACCTGCCCATCTCTGGAAAATTGGTTGGGCTATGCGAGGTACATGTGACAGTCACTTAAGTCAATTGCTTACTGAGAATACCTAATTATCATGCAGCCCCAAAATGCATGAAATTAAAGGTATCAGGAAAGAAAAAGTCTGGGATGTTTTAATGTTAACACTAAATCCTGTTTATATATGTTTGGTCTTCTTAGTTTGTTACTCATGTAATACAGATATCAAAACATAACTGTAAAAAAGACAAAACATCTCAAGGCTAGTTCCATATAAGATGGACAGCAAATTCTCTTAGTTTCAATTTCTCACTAAAGTTGAGATAACCATCAAATTTCTTTTCGTTAGAAAGGCTAATGAGGATTTATCTACTTAAATCTCAAAAATTCAGTGAAACGAAAGGTTAAAAAAATTAATTTTTTCCCCATTCTTAACTACTTAGTTCAGTACTATATAGGCAGAACTGGTATATCCAAAAGTTTTTGAACTACTGGGTTGCAAAGATCTCAGGATTACTTGTTTATGTACACATTTGCCAGGAGATAAGGAAGTGAGAGAGGAAAAGAATAAACTTGAGAATATAAAAATGTTGACCTCTGGCTTTTTTTTTATATGTAAATTTAAGCCAATAATCTAAGAATTTGCAGTATATGGCTATGTAAATGCAAATTTAGTTTACTGGTAACTAAAATGACTTAAAAGAGGACTGATTTGCTGATGTGTTTGCAGGCATCAGTGTTCTAAAATGTTCAGCTTTGTGTGGAAGTAATAGCCTTTGCTATTAACTGACCATCGTGAGCACTGTTTTCTCCATATTAAGCTTCTCTCTCATTTCAGGTTGACATAGGAATCTATTTTTGGGTATGTAAGCAAGAATTTCTGTCAACGATCAAAACATGTATAGAAAAGAATATTCCTTTTTGAAGAGTAGAGGCTAGAAAAGAATGCCAGATATAAGTCAACATGAACCTATTCCTTGCAAGAGTGACTGAAATTAGGGGAATCCATAAAGACAGGCAGAAGTCCATCAAATGTCTTACTTGAAAAAAGTGCCTACTATGGGGTCAGCTGTGACCAGTAGCTGTGGGATATAATGTATAATATATAATACCTTCTCTCCAGAGTCATAGGGAGACGTAGGAGAGGTCTAAAGAGTGGCATAAGACCACAGCTAAGAAGCTTCTCTGTAGTTTGGAATGGAGGATTGCAGCCAGAGTTCAGGAAAGAAAGAGAAAAGAATGGGCTAGAGTAGGATGGAAACATCCAAAGAAGGGAGAACTGAGGTGGCCAGGATGGGATCTGGAGAGAGACAGGAAATAAGGCATTCTGGGTAGGGGGAAAAGAATGTGCAAAAAGACATGGTCATGGCAAAGAAGACAACGTATGAGCAGAATAGCGAGGAAAACTACCTGACTAGAGCAGGTTACCTTGGGGGACTAGTGTCAGCTGGTAAAATGGGTCTGTATTCTAGTGCCTAGTCATTGTCTTTTTACTTCCATCACCTCACTGATGATAATCTGAAGCTTTGGATAAGATTTAACTCCACTCCCAAGATTCCCTTTAAAACTCACACATACCTATAGTATCTTAGCTTAGGAGGAAAATGACATTGATGAGAACTTGATGTTGTGAACTATGAAATACTGTTCCAAAATGATGCACCAACGCTGATGATTCTTTTTCAAATGCCATCTACTTGGGATGCCTGGGTGGCTCAGTCAGTTAACCATCTGCCTTCAGCTCAGGTCATGATCCCAGGATCCTGGGATTGAGTCCCGCATTGGGTTCCTTGCTCAGCAAGGAGCCTGCTTCTTCCTCTCCCTGCCTCTCCCCCGACTTCTGCTCTCTCTCTCTCAGACAAATAAATAAATAAAATCTAAAAAAAATTTTTTTTAAATGCCATCTATTAACTTGGGGGAGTAAAGTGGGAAGAAACAGTATCATACAAAAGAAAAGTATTTATTAATTTATTCACAGATACTTAGTGGCTGCCTATTGTATAATATATCCAACCTTTGCTCTTGTGGAACTTAGAATCTTTTACAGGAAGACACTGACAAATTAGTAGGTGATACCTGTTTATGTTCTATGTGCAATGGGAGGGGTTGCCCAAAGGCATCCCCATTTAGGAGACTAGAGAAGACTTCCTAGAGGTGAGGACATCTAAGCCAAGATCTGAAATTGAGTCTGAGTTAGTTGAGTGAGGGAAAAAGCGTTCTAGGCTAAAGGAATGGCCTGATGTGTTTGGTGAGCTGACAGGAGTATAGCGTGGCTGGAGCAAAGTGAAGGGGTGGCAATGTGAGATGAGGCTGAACATGAGCAGGGGTCAGTCCATATAGGGACTGGTACACACTGCGTAGGGGTCTGGACCTTCATCCAATGGTCATAGGGAACTAACAAAGAGTTTTAAATAATGGTGTAATGTGATATTGGGTTCTGGAAAAATCACTCCGGCTTAAGGTTGGAAATGGATGGGAGAAGTTAAGTCTGGAGACTGGGAGACCAATCAGGAGGCTGTTGAAGTTGGGATGGCTCCAACGAGGGCAGCAGCACAGGGAATGGAGAGACATAGGCAGATATTTAGGAGGTAAAATCCATATGGCGAGTATAGTTGACTCAAGGAGAAAGAGGAAAAGGAAAGAGTCCGAATTGATTTATCAGCTTATGGTATGTACAAAGGGATATTACTGAAAGAGAGAGGGAATAAAAGAAGAGACTCATATACGGTGGTAGTGGTGAGGGGGTCCGAGTGAGGCAAGAACATGAGTTCACTTTGAGGTAAACTGAATTTAAGAGCATTCAGGCAAAGATGTTCAGATGCTGAAGGAAATAAGGACCTGGAGCTAGGAAAGACATCAGGGCTGGAGAGAGGCTGAGAAGTCCTCAGCATAGAGAGATGGTAACTGAATGGAAGAGATCTCCCAGGGTGAGTATGTTGAGCATAAAAATTAAAAAGCTTCGGCCAGGATCCTGAGCTAGAAGGACAGAGCAAGAGGAACCCAAAGAGGAGACTCACAAGGAGTGGCCAGAAAATACTAACAAGAAGAGGAAGAAGAAGAGAGTATAATATTATTTCAGAAATCAAGAGAAGAAGGGGTTTCAAGGTACGGGTGGTCAGCAGTGTGTCAAATGCTGAGAGGCCATGTTAAAATATGAACTGAGAAGCATCCATTGGATTTGGCTACAAAAGCCTCAACAGTGACACCGGTCAGAGCTGGTTTAGTTAACAGGAGTGGCTAGAAGCAGCCTGCAGAGCTGAAGGGGGAAGTAAGACACAGGCACGGAGTTAAGGCAACTCTGGAAGTGAAGAGAGGGAAGAGATGAAGTTAGAAGGGGGTGGGGTGGGGGGTGGCATATTTTTTAAAAAGATAAGAGAAACTGGAGCACAAAAATGTGGATGGGAAAAAGGTAATGGATATGGGAAGGTTAAAAGCACAGGGAAGGCTGGGGTCCTGAGAAGGCAGGACAGGCAAGGGCCCAGAATCAGGTTGAGAAATTGGCCTTCATCAGAAAAGCAGTCTCTTCCTTTTCAGAAGAATGAAAGAAAGAAAGAGAGGTTGCACATTGAGATGAATAAAGAGTCCACTCTGTGCCTTGATCATGAACTGAAGTGAACTCTGGTATACATTTGGAGACAACTGAATCTAAGATTTAAAAAAACCATCTCTTAAATCTGGGAATCTGTCATATTGTTTCAGAAAAGCAAGTTCTTTACTCCACCCATTTTTTTAGTATTTGGAGTCAAAGAAGACTATGAGAAGTCCTGTTCATATTGCAGTCTTGTTGAAATATCAGCCCTTACAGAGTGTACTGCCTTATTTTAATAAGATGCACTGATACACATAAAGTAGACTAAAACAAAAGGCTTTGCTTACTGTCAAATCCATGTTTTACTGGAAAAGGTTTTGATGGTGTGACCCAACAACTACTAAGAAATGCATGTCTGCAAATTCAAAGATTATACAGCTTGAAGAAACTGCTTTACTCAGTGTTTATCAAATAGATTTAAAAGCAGTTCTTAGATCTGATTTAAATACGTTCCTGCTCATTTCTAGGGCAAAATTTTAGGCATTTAGACAAAGAAAATTATTTTCTTTTTAATATTGGCAGTGAATGCTTTCTCACATTTGTTTTGTTTTGGGCTGTCTTTTCCTTCTTTTCATCCAAGAGCCACTTGGAATTTAAAGATGAATTGTCACAGGGAAGACAATCTCATCTATCATATTCTTGACTTTCTTTTAAAGGGGATACACTTGTCTGTTCCTGTGCCCTACCTCCCTGAGAACCACTTTAGCAATAAATTAGGCTTGAACTAAAATTCCTTGAAATAAAGCAAAAGTTTTACCTTCTAATTAGCTTTGGGAGGGGCTCCTGGGTGGCTCAGTGGGTTGAGTGTCTGGCTCTTGTTTTCAGCTCAGGTCATGATCTCAGGGTGGTGGGATGGAGCCCTGCATCCGGCTCCATGCTCATCGTGGAGTCACTTGAGATTCTCTCCCTCTGCTCCTCCTCTGCCCCTCCCCCTTTCTTAAAATAAATAAATAAATAAATAAATAAATAAATAAATAAATAAATAAAATTTCTAATTAGCTTTGGGAAGTCAAGGGCCATTTTACTAGAAACCCAAAGCGATATGAGTTGTGCCCTACTGCAGACCAAAAGAACCCACCTCTTTTCTCTGGAATAAAAACACAAATAAAGCAGAGCAACTGACAAAATGGCCAGAGTCAGGGGTCTGTGCCTAATGTTAGCTCTCATCCTGGCTAGGCCCACCTGACTCCACTGTGCGGCCTGAAGGAAGTGACTCAACCCTTGACTGGCAGAAGTGGTGCAGGGATTCTTAAAGAGAGCCCATCAGAGAGGATTCTCAAGAAATCAAACCCAGCTTCAAGATTTATTGGAGGTAGTGATGTCCCTTAGTTGGCTCTTTCTGCAACATTACTGCTGATACAGTGTGAGAATATTCTTTAATATAATGAAAACCATGTTTTCAAAAATCAGCATGTAGGTGGGGGGCAGGGAAGCATCCATTTGTGTACACCCGTGTGCGGGGCAACCAGACTGTAAACCTTGAAAGGAAATCCAAATCTAAAATACTGTGTTGAGAGTGGCAATCAGCGTCTGCATGAGGCAGTAACATAGAGTAAAACAGTTCAATCCCTGAGCCCCCCAACAGAGGTAATGCTCTTCCTCTTCCAAAGGAAAGGGTCATTTCGCATCTTTTGTCCTCTCACTTGGCATCCCCTCCTCTCCCTCTGTTATCATTGACCTCACATGGAAAGAACCGAAGCCATGGGGCACCAGAGGAAAACTGAGGCCTTATTCTGTTTGGGACGCTGAGATCTAGAGAGCTGGAGCTACTGATCAGGGTCCTGGCCCAGATTTAATCCGAATAGAGGGCCCATATTCCTTTTCTGGGTTGAGATGGAAACTCTCTCAGACCGCAGTCCAAGCGGGCAGGCTCTGGGGCGCTCTGTGGCGCTGTTCGTGGTGCTGAAGCCCGCGCCAGTGCGCGGAGGCAGCAACCCCCCCACAGGCGCTAGGCATCCAGGGGCTCTGGGCAGAGATCGATGTGAGGCGAGTCTGGAAACAGTTGCCGCCACAGAGCTACAGCCAGCTCCACAGTTTGGCTCCAAATCTAGCTCATTGGCTCACTTCTTTGCAATTGCAAAACGTCTGGTTCACTTTTTCTCATCCCAGGGGATTTCACAGGGCCCACCTCTGGCTCGCTGATTTGGCATATCTCTTTCCTGATGTCCTCCCTGCCAATACTAATTCTCTCCCACCCCCTCTCCTTTGTACAATATATTACCTTTGCAGAGCACCTTACAGCTGGCACAGCTCTCACTGGCACCATCAACTGAGCCGTTTCTCTTACACACGTAACCATTCCTCTTCTCTCCCACCGATATTTTTTGCTTTCTCCACCCCTCCTCTCCCAAGCAGGAGACTATTGCCTCAATGTGCAGGGTGGGCAAATCACCTCACCCATCACAGCAGAACTACTGATTTCTCTTTGACGATGAATTAGAAGAGGCCGAGGCTAGAGTGCCAACAGACAAGGAAAAAGTCCCTCAAGAAAACGTGGGTAGTGGTCTACTGACTGAGGAATGGGGCCACATACTAGGAGTAAAGGAAGGGGCTTGGGTCTCCTGGGAGGTGCAAGGCTTATTGTAGTTAGAAGACTCCCGGCAGGTGGCACTCTAGCACAAGGTGCTCTCCACAGAAGCCCTAACGATGCTGGGGCTCCACCTCAAACCTTTCTGCTAAATAACCCCCCCACCATGCCCCAGCCATGTTTGCAGGTCTGTCTTCCTCTTGATCCAAGCACTTGTCCAGACTGTATTCCTGCTAATAAGCACCGTTTGCACAATTCTACTTACTGTAATGCACAATGAACAAAACATAAATAGAAAAGAGAGGGTTAGTGGGAGGATTTTTTTTTTCCTGGCATGATTGATGGTGCTCAGATCAGAACTGTTTAATCATCAATAACATGATTCAGCAATTGGGAAATGTAAACAAATTGTGCAACTGCTTGCTGCGGTCAAAGCCCTGAAGGGGCCTACAGGACTGGGCCAAGCTTGGGGAGGGCCATGCCAGCAGAATGCCCCCTCCCTCCCACCAGGGCAGAGCTGGCTATGCCTACAGCCTGACTGGCGTGACCTTTGGCTTTTGCAGCACACACACGACTGGGCTGGGGTTAATGGCACTTTGCAGGGAGCTCCAATTGAGTAAACAAAAAATGCCTTGCCCTGTTCTAATGGAGCACATTATTATGAGGCCTAAGCCTTCATCCAGACCCCTGCAGCTGCTCTGCAGGTCAGTGCTACCAATAAAGCAATTAGCCAATGAGAAAACTCTTCTTCCCCGAGGGGGACTGTGAGGGTTTTGTTGCAGTTGCCGTGCTTTGCTTTGGGTTTTTAAACAGGCAATCCAAGTTGATCTGAGCCTCTTACATCAGACTCCAGGATGAGGACAGTGAAATTGTGTGTTTGCTGAGTGTGATATTTTAAGGGACTGGACCCTTGCTCAACATAGCCTGGAGAGCTCACTGCTTCCTGTTCAATTAACCTGAACCATAGCTGAACTCTGCCCTTTGAACTCACTCAGCAGATAAATACATTAGCTCACCTAAGGAATCATTAATATTTTTCAATCACAGAAAACAAACATGAATGTCTGAACACAACCCAAGAGATAACCAATTAGGAATAATGCATGTACCACGTTGGGGAAAAAAAATCACAAATGGATGTTTTTTACAGAATAAAAAAGAGTCAAGGAAGAAATGAAATGGATCATACTAACAGTTCTGGAAACAAGGAGGACTTTCATTTTCATATCTGCAAACATGAGGGATACTGAGAAATATTTAGCAATTTCTACTCCATCTACACTGCTCTTTAAATAATTAAAAAAAAAAAGGTTGTCCCTTCTGTTGGCCTGGTTTCTACTTACTTCCATCAGAATGCAAAACTCCAAGTCCCCTCTCTTTTGGAGTGACATCAGTGTCCACGCTCAAATACATAGTCCAAAATATTGCATTTCTGGAGGCAGTTCTAGTCTATTCCTGATTTGCTACAAATGAACCAAAATAATTTTTATGGAAGTATTAACTGTGTTTAAGTACCAGCTTGAATGAACTGAGCTAGTGGCTTGATTGAAATAATTTTATAGTAGAAAATGATGTTCCTGAGACTTTGTTATTCTAGCATATAAACAGATTTTCTTTTGTGTGGAAAAAAGGAGAGAGAGATGTGCTAAATGCATCTATTTTGTTTTTAACCCTGCATGTCATCTTAGAAGAATGAGAAAAACATCTCCAACCGAGTCATTACACATTTCAGTTTGATTCAATTTCACTTCCCACAATTCTGCCTCCTGACCCCTCCCCTCCTACCCCCTCCTTTTCATTTTTGTTTGGTTTGGAGTATGGGCTTAATGCCCAGCTATCCTAGATGAGAACACTTAAAGGAATATCACAAGCACGAAGGGTAAATCTATTGAACGAGGGTCTTTAACTATGTGGTTTCCTTAAAGGGAAAGGTTGGATCAATAGGATCAATATGAAAGGTTTCCCTGGCCCTGCATAAAAGGGTAAGGGCTTCTCTTTTCACTGGTTTAACTTTACTCTCTGACAAATGCAAATCAATGGATCTGTGTTTACAACAGATTCCCTAACAGACTCAACTTGGGTAAAGCCCAGAGCCTCGCCCTGGGGGTGGAGAGTCCCAGGCTTGCTCCAGGAGTATGCTCAAGGCCCTGCGGGTAGAGTAGGGAGTGAGCTGCCAATAGCTACCAATCACTGTTAAAGAAGGGGCTTGGGGCCCACTGAGATCCTGGTGCTGCTGCCTGTGGAACACCAAATAGGTTCCTTCAAGGATGTCTCAACCCAAGGATAAAGCCCAGATTCCTAGGATCTGGTGAGCCAGTCAACGTTGTTTTCCTACCTATATAGATTTGTGGGGTTAACTATACAGAGGAAGCAGGAATGAAATATCTAAAATTGGAGCAGCCCTTTCTTAGGTGGTAACTGGCTCTCTTAGCAATGGCTAGGCAGACCACTAAACCTGTGGGTTCTTTTCCTCTTAATTTCACCTTTCCCTTTAAAAATGTGATGCTTTCCAGAGATTACATGACTTCAAGTCAATACCAGTTACAGAGAAATTATTTTTCTTCCTGCAGGAGAAAGTATATGTATATTTGATTACACGAACCAAAGTCCGATGCTGATTAAATTACGTTGGAGGTGTGCTTCCAACCCAAACAAAGTCTGCATTCTACTGAAGAGTAATGGATCTTCGAATGGCGACAGAGGCACCAAGGTGGAATGCAGAGCCTCCTTTCCCTCTGAGGCAATTTGCATGGGGACAGCTTTTCATAAAAATGCCCAAAACTTCTAGGAATCCTGCTCCTCAAGTAAGACTATCTCTGTATGCATGTTGACAGCTGCCCTTGTGCTTTGCCCATCCTGCACCTTGTCAGGTACCAGATGGGCTGAATTACCCAATAAGTTTCCCTTTCTCCCCTTTCCCTGCACCTGCAAGAACCTATGCACATTTTCCAGAGTTGTTGCCTTGAGTGAGACTTGGAAAACAAAAAGCCTCCCCCAAAAGCAATGTACTAGGGTAGGGGGACAGAGTGGGTGAAGAGGGGTTCTGATGGGCCTCCAGCCCATCTTGAGCAGGCTCTGTACATGATAGCCTAAGTGATCCCATTAGGCTTTTTCATAATGTTCTCTCCCCACCAAGAAAAGTATCCCTGGAGAAAGTGACTTTCCTCAGGTCAGGCGGGGGGAAAAGTGTCTCTGGAATCGTCAAGGGTGAGGATAATCCAGAGAGTCTGTCTATAAAGTTTAAGGCCCAGGGTGCCTCCATACTCACCCTTTTCCCCAGGGCCCTTTATCCAGGCAATTATTTCTATTTATTCCTTTCTCATTTCCCTTCCTTTGGCAAGAACCCAGAAATTTAATCTCACTCCTTCTCCTTTGAGGTTTTCATTCCTCCAGGGATCCCCCTACATGATACCACTCTTCCTGAAGACAGTTTCTGACAACATCAGCCACCAGCTGCAGTGCGGTGGGGCTCAGTACCTCCTTCTTCAACCTCTTTCCTCTGCTATCCCTTTAGAAACAGATACTAAAGGCCAGAAAACCAAGAAGTGAAGACAGAAAGAGAGGCAGGCTCTCCTTCCCTCAGGGTTCAGGTTTGGAGCTTGGGAAGGTAAACCTGCCCAGAGCCCTGTCACCTCTGTACAGACCAGGCTCTGGAAGGAAGTAAAACATTTCTCCTCTTGGATACAAAATCTGGGGAGTCAGTTTCCCCTCTGCCCCACCCTCACCATTCACCAGAATCCCTGCCCAATTTTGGGATTCTAAGATGGGTATGGAGGAGAGTCTAAGCTCACTTACCCCTCCCAGAACCTAGGAGCTCATCAAGGGGGTTATGGGGAGGGGGACAGTTGTCTTCCTAACCTGATCTGAAGGACACCACCCACTCTCCTTGGTTTCTGCATCTGATCACCTGAACCAGGTAACTGTAGTTTTCAGGAGGGGGGTAGGGCACATTCTGACAAAAAAGCAAGCTGTATTAAAGCTCCCTTCTTTAAGAAGTCCATTGGTGGGAAGATGAATCCCATCTCTGGGCATGACAGAAAGAAATACAATTCACCCTTTGGCACACCTTAAAGCAGAACCATGAACGATTTTTCTTCTCTCCTCTCTCCTTCTTCCTTTTTCTCATTTTATTCTTGGAGAAGAAAGGAAAACACTCCTTTCCTTCCAGATTAAGACGTCCTCCTTTCACCAATTGGAGGATTTAGAATTTCAAAAAGCCAGAACAATTTAATTCCCATCCCACCCCCACTACCACCCCAGCTCCTTCATTCTTTTCAGTAAAATTCACCTTAGTGTTCCTTCTGGAAGAATAAGTCACCATTTGGCAAGGTGAACCAGTGGGGCACAGTAAGGACATCTACCCTAGGGGAAGGAAGGAAGAGCTGAAAAGTTCTTTCTTTTCCAGTCAATGCAGGTGCCTCAGAGTACACCTGCCACCTGAGGTCTGGGGTCTCAGAGCGTAAGCTCTCTCCAGCTAGTGGGAAGGGGTGGGGTGGGGTCCCCCAGTTTGATTTTCTTACCTTCCTGTCTCAGCCCCTATAGGAAACAAGATTCTTCCCTGGTTGACCCAATTAGCCCAGAGCAGACCGTTCTGAGAGGTGAAGCCTAGGCCTTTGTCACTGGGGCAGCATTTAATTGCCCACCTAATGCATCAGTGTAGAAAGTCTGTGAATGCGAACTCTTTGGTGTGAATGATTCCTTTTAATGAAAACAAGGAAAGATGTGAGGGGATCCGAGGATCCGGAAGCTGCGCGGTTATGGGGCAGCTTGATAGACGTTTCCAAATTGGGTTTGGTCGTTCCCTCGTGCCGAGAGGTAGGTCAAATTACCTGGATGGTGTAGGAGGAGGAAAGAAGTTGCCCCGGGCCCTGTTCGACCAGACGAGGGCCTTGGGAACCCGGGAGCGACGATCCCCTGGGAACGAGAGAGCTGGGACGACTCTGGCGCCGGCGCCGTCCGGGGCAGCCGCTCCGCGGACTCAGCCCGGCGCAGAGTCCTCCGCGGGGAGCGCAGGGAGCGGTGCGCGCGCGCGGGGACTATGGAGAGGGCGAGCAGCTCTGCGCCTGGAGAAAGCCTTGGGAAGGGGCCGGCTGGGGCCGCGCGAGGAGAAGCCGCGGCCTGACCCGTGGGCCCGCCGGGAGCAGGGCAAGTGGCGCGGCGGGAGCGCCGGGGAGACGGGGCGCTGCGGAGCCGGGGCGCTGGCGAGAGCTCTGCTGGGAAGAGCGCGCCGTCGGGCTTACTGGAAACGCGCCGGATCAGGTTCCAGATCAATGAGAGCTGGGTCCACACGTTTACGTTATTGTTGCCAGCATTAATGCTCTTTTAATCTTCTAAACATTATCAGCATCGATCTCCCTCCATATACACATTTGTTTGAGAAAGTGACATAACCACACGGTGGAAAGCCTGGAATAAAAATAAATGCACAGCTGCTCGGGTCGAGGGCCCCTGGCGGCCTGGGCTACTTCTCGAGCTCTGCCTCACTACCTTTCCTTGCGTTCTGTCATCTCCGCCCGCTCCCGCTCACCCTGATGCGTGTTAGGAAGGTGTTCTCCAGGCACCCGGGACTTGACCAAACAAGAACAGTAGTGAGCTTTTCAATTATTAATCCGACCAGCCAGCAGGCGAAAGTACCTTGTGTTCGGTAGGGACCTGGGTTGCGTTCGGTCTCTCGGGCTCGGATCCCGCACTAAACTTCGGGGAGACGGGTTGAGCCGGGCCGGCAGCCGGACCGGCGGGAGGGGAGGTGGGGTGTGAGGTTCCGACGATGAGGTCCCCGCCTCTCCGCTTAGAAAATGCCAGTCGGCCAGCGTAGTCCATGACTTTCCTGGCGCCGAGGAAGACGCGCAGGCCTGTGGTGCCCCTGGCAGGAGTCGCTGCGCACTGTCCCGGCAGGCTCTGCCGCCGCGGGCATCAGGTGGCCCAGGCAACATCTTGGTAGGTTGGTGAAAGGCCATCGGCTGTCTGAACAGAGTTGCCTCCAGACTGGCCGCTGGGAGTTCCCCTCTGAAGAGGGCTATATGTCTGCCCACAGCCGGGACATGTGGCAGGTTTCGAGCAGGCCGCCCCGGGAGTCACGGGAGGTGCAAACCTCATCAGGTTATACCGTCAGAGGCTCTGCTCTGGCTGCTGGGCGTTGGAGGAAACCACTCCCGCCATGGAGGCCCTGATTTTCCTCCGTGAGCCGCCCGTCCAGGTTTTGACTGGGTTTTTTCAGTACCTCGTTTTTCGTGTGTGCTTGGTTCACAGGCTTCTTGGACTCAAAGTCGGGGAGTGTTAATGGTCAAACCCGCGGGAGTTTATCCTTGCCGCCTCTTGCCGGGGAAATACAAACTGCCCTGCGGGAACACGCGCTGGGAACCGCTGAAGGCGCGGTTGCAGCCCTTTGCTGCCTTGGCCACCCTTTCCCAACGAAATCGTACTCTTGGTGTCTTTCTCTGAAATCTAGTGCTGGGGGGATCTGAGTTTCCCCAGATGTCTTGTCTCTTACCCTTTGAAATGTCACCCTGAGCTGTGGATACACCCAAGCGGTGGGCACCGAGGAGAGAGATCTGGGGGAGGCAGGTTGGGGTAGAGAGGAAGGACCTGCTTCTCTTGCGCACGGTGGGGGGGGGGCGGTTTGCTTCACCTAAGTGTGAGGTCTGCAGGAGCTGGTCCAAATCAGACATCTTGATTCTGAGGTCCCTCAAACCCCTGTCTGCTTGGGCCTTTGGCAAGACCCAGAGGGGTCCAAAATGAGAAAGAGAAAGGGAAACTAAAAAGAGACGGAGGGAGAGAAAAGAGGTCTGGTTGGGGCGAACTGGAGGTGCCCAGGTGGCTCTTGGAGGCCTGGCAGTCAGGCCCAGCAGCCCTGTGGAGCCATGGGCTTGTTTAACCCCCAGAGCCCTAGTGTGGACCCTTAGCTGTGTCCCTGCAGGGATTCTGATCGATATTCCTGGCAGGGAAGGCCTCTGCTTTTCTTCTCCATTTGCTCCTGTCCCCTAGCGCTTCTGAGCACATAATACCTACTTACCAGTCCTGGCTTCTGCGTCAGTGTCTGAAGAGACTGATCTACTGACCCCAAACCGAAAAGCCTCCTATGTAATAATAGCCACTCAACACACTTGTAGTTGCTGATAAAATGGCCAGATAAAAAGGCTAAAGCTCTTGTCCCTTTTCAACTCGGGGAAATAAAACACACACACATTTGAATGCTTGAGCAAAGCGGGGTCCTCAGCAGGAATTTCCCACTCGCTGAAGGAGGCTTTCAGTCTCCTGTGGAGGTGGCTTCAGCACTCCTCCTCGGAAAAGCCTTCATGCTTCCCGGGCACAGCCTTTGAGGAGTGCCCCCCCTACCCTGACTTTCCTGGGGTGGATGTTGGGACTGGAGACTCTCCCTTATCCTAGCAATGTTTGGGGCTGAGGTGGGCTAACAGGTAAAGCATTACTTGCCATATCACTTTCAGACACACACAGGCACAAGGCATGCGCTTTATCTTCCTTCCTTCCTTCCTTCCTTCCTTCCTTCCTTCCTTCCTTCCTTCCTTCCTTCCTGCTCTGTCCTTTGCAGGACAGGCATGAGGGGGCGGCAGTGCTCTGAGATGGTCTGGAATAGAACAGCTGTCATCGTGCCTTTAACTGTACCTTCCACTCCAGCTGCCAAGTTCCTTCTGGCCACCTGTGCCCAGGCCAGCTGATGCTAGAGCCCACCTGAGAAGGACTGGGGGAGTTTGGGAGGGCCAAGACAAAGGGGTGCCATACTGTTCAGAAGTTTCAGTAAGCCTCCAGTTCCTCACCGCTGCCCTCTATTCACGGCTTAATACTTCCTAGGAACCAGGGCAAAGAGAGAATGAAGGGTAATAGAGAATGATGAGTAAGCTAAAGGAGAAAAATTACTAAACGCACACAAAAGTATTAGGAGTCCATAGATTTGGGGAAGCTTTTCGGGGGATAGTTTTCTTTACCTTTTCAGATCAATACTGAGGGGCGTTTACTGCCTGGAGATCGGAATCCTCCAACGGCGAGCATAGGGGAGGCGGTCAGAGTGGAAACGCCCCCTCCCCAAGCCTGGGTGAACACGCCCCCAGCGCCGTCCGGTATCGGTAGAGTGCACCCCATAAGCCAGGCTCAGCGGTGTGAGGAAAGCTCCAGGGAGCCGGAGAGGAAGGCTGAGCTTGTGGCTCCGGAAGCGCGTTGTGTATAGCTGGCTCCGAACCGTGCCGGCCGCACACAACGCACGTCCCACTTTCCGCACCAATGTAAATCACTGCCACTATGAATTGTCCCCTCGGTGCCCCGCGGATCCGGAAAGATGGCCCCAGTCCAAGAGAAACTGCCCATCCAGACTTGCAGTAGGGTACTGTGTGTCCTCCCCAGTGGGGCGCCTGGACACTTTGTCCTTCTGGACCCACGGCTAGGTCCTGGGGGCAGCGCAATTGCCACGCACACCGCGCTGGGTCTGCGCGCACAAAAGCGCGCAACTGTGTGCCAGTCGCAGCCACTGCTGCGCCTTTCTCTCTCGCTCCCGCCGCCCACACCGGAGGTATCTGTGCTCCTAGAACAATAGAGGGCTGTACCTCGCGGCTCGGCCGCTAGAGGAGGCACAAAGAACCAAGCCCGCTCCAGAACAATGTAACCAGCGCGTCGACCCGTCCCCTCCCGCGGGCAGCCTGCCCTCCCTGCCGCCGCGCTGCGCGCACAATCAGCGTCCGTTTAATGCAAAGGCGGAGTCTGTAGCCCGTGGCCAAGACGCATTAACTACCCTGCATCTTAATTTTTCAGCACCTCTCCTCACGAGCGCCCAACCCTCTCTCCGAGTCCAGCCAAACCTTGGCAAATCCCAGCAAAAGCTGGGAGCCGGGCAAGGGTGGCCGGCGAGTTTGTCAGGGAGCTCTCCATTCTTAGTTTTTCGTCCCCCATCCTCCTATAGGTGAATGTGTTAGTCCCAACCTTCGTCCTTGCACCCTCCCCTCTCTGTAGGCAGTGACACGGGAACTGGCCCAAGCCGGCTCTTTTGGTCAGAAACTCCCCGCGCCAACGCCAAGGCCGGAGATGAGCCTGGAAAGCGCTGTTGTATCCTAGCCACCCGTTCCCCCGCGCCGTCAAGATTGTGACTCCTGCTAATAACTAAACAAGTTTGCCTGATGTGGTGGGTAGGAGAAGAACGGAGATTGTTTTTTTCCCTTCTGAAGAGCAAAGCCCCTTAACTACCTCCATATAGGGAAACCAGGCAGCCTGGAAAATTGAAATGTATTGTCTAAGCAAGAGTTCAAGTGCACAGGGCTTTGAAAAAGGCTAATCCTGGGTCTCTGTGAGTCCTCTAAAGAGAAGGCTCCTAGTGGATACCGCACACCCGGTCCCTTGTCCCACAACTAGGAAAGGTCAGAAAGAGGGGGTAAAATTGGCACATTCAGGGGAGGGTGAATGAAATGTGGCGGAGGGGGGTCGGTCAATGAAAGCTCGGAGTCAAGGAGGAAGGAAGAGAAGTATGAAAATGCAAAAGAAAACAGAAAAGGAAGAAGGGAGAAGAAGGAGGAAATGACAGAAGAAGAAATAAAGTCGACAGAAAATAGGAAGTGCGTAGCGGAGAGGAGGAAAGAACCGAGGCTAGGCGCGCTGACCTGGGGCCACAAGCACCCGGAGCCCTCTCCACAGCAGCCGGCTCCAGAGATCCTCTGTGCTTACCTGCCAGGCGTAAGGCGGACATGCGCTGGAACTCGGGCTCCTGCAGCCACTTCCACATCCTGCGAAAGGTCTCCCTGCCAGATTTGAGTTTACTCCACGGTTTTGGGTTCCGGAGCAGGTCGGAGAGAGTCCCCTGAGACCGGCACAGCACCCTCTGCGCGAAGATCGCCTGTGGGATGCTGTAGCGCTTCAGCTCGGCGGTGATGCGCTGGGCCACCTCTTTGGTGTTGATCTCCTCCAGCTGGCCCGATGTAGCCACCTGCGAGCCAGACGAGGACGAGGGTGGCCGCTCGCGGCTGGGCGCCAGCACCGGCCCGTGGGACTGAGCATGTCCCGGGTGGTGCAGGCCGTTGAGGTGCGACATCATGGCCGCGGGCGGGGTGCCCAGGCCGCGGGACAGGTGCTGCTCACCGCGGGTCAGCATGGCAGTGTGGTGCGCGTCGAAGTTAGGGCTGAGCATTTTGTCGTGGCCCGGCGGCCCATAGTTGGGCAGGCTCTGCTGCGCGTTGTGGAGGCCGCCCAGCCCGTTGCCCAGCGGCGTGGCGGCCAGCGGGGACAGGCTCTGGCTCATGCCGGGCATCTCCTTGTAGGGGCTGTAGAGGTTGTTCATGGCCGGGAGCCCGCGCTCGTCGCGCATGAGGGTGAAGCTGCCGCTGACGTTGCCCGACAGGCGCTGGTGGTGGTGGTGGTGGTGGTGGTGCGGGTGGTGGTGCGGGTGCGGGTGGTGGAACTTGTCCGACACGGTGGAGATGGGCGGCAGCGGCTGGAGCGGCGTCAGTGTGGTGTAGGTGTTGCTCATGCCCATGCCGGGCGGGGACGAGTCGCAGGACATGCTCATGGCGTGATGGAGCGGGATGGAGAGCTCGGGCCGGTAGTCGCCGCCGTCCAGGATCGAGGCCATGCTAGTGACCATGGCCGAGCGCGACGCCGCCGCCGCTGCCGCTGCCGCCGTGCCCAGCTC
>NC_048231.1:88658320-88809103 GCF_002007445.2 Ailuropoda melanoleuca | reverse complement strand
GTGGGGGCGGACGGGGCGTGCGAGCGGGAGAGGGGAGGGGGTAGGGAGGAAGGGAGGGATCACCGGGCCCCACCGCTCGGGCCGGCGCGCTGCCTCGCCATGTCCGAGCCCGCTCCGGCGCCGACGTCTTCTGTTTGGGTGAGCGGGAGCTGTCCAGAAGGGCTCTGCCGCTCGCCGGGGCAGGCAACCTAGCCTCCCGGACCCGGGGCGGGGCAGCGCCCGATGGGCGTCGCAAACAGCCACTCTGAGTGCGCTGCTGCCCTGGGGGGCGGGCCTCCTGAGTGCAGCTACCAATGGCTAAGGAGAGGGCGGGGCCATGCGTTTCAGGTTTGGCTGACGGCTCTGTGCCTTTTTTCCTCCTTTGCCACTAGAATCAAACGTCAAGGAGAGGGAGGGAGGGGAAGAGGGGGTAGTGGGGAGAGAGAGGCGAGAGTGCGAGCGAGGGAGAGAAATTATGTTAAAGATGCCGCTCTGTGTCCCTCTTGTGCAGCTGCGATCTGTAGAAAAGGGCAATGCTTTAGTTCCCTTTGCCTCACCCCACAGCTTTTCTGGAAGCTTGCAAGCCAGTCTGTACTGTGAAAAAACAAACCCAAGTCTCCTAGCAAGCCACTTCCCAAGCGTCTCTATCTGAAAGCCAGCAGTTTACCCTTTTAAAATGCAGGCGCTTCTGTATTCTAATGCAGGGTAAATTTCCGAGACCAAGGCATGCATAATCTACCAGGCGAAAGGAACCTCAGTACCCTCGCTGCCTTGGAGCTACGGCCGGCGACGCAAGCCCACAGGCGGCGCGGGCCATCGTAATCCAAGCAAAGTTAACACAATAACATCATTTAATTACCTGGCGAGCTCATAAATCTCCCAGTTATGAGGCTTCAGAAGGGCCCTGTTAGATTGCAAAACAAAACTAGAACTCTAGGAGCTGCGGTTTCAAGGTGCTCCTCCCGTTAGCGACTTCTAAAGAAGTGATGGTGGGTGGGGGGGGGGGCGGCAAGATTGTTGCCAAAGCCTATAGTGACCAAACTTCTCCTGGGAGCAGGGAGTACGTAAACCGTCCGGGACGACACCCGCGGATTTTTCTTCAATCGCGCCCGCGCGCGCGTGCGTACACACACACACAGACACACACACAGACACACACACAGACACACTGGAATCTCAAGAAAGGAACGCCCCAGGTTGAGGCTGTGGGCAGATGACACGGACCCTCGGCCGACATCTGTATATCCAAAATTTATTTCTGAAAAGACCAGAACCCTGGCGAGTTTTAGAACTCTCGCAAGCCGCAGCTTTAAAAACTGCATCTTTGTTTCTCCAGAATTTCCGTTGTTTGGTAACCCTTGGTCGGGGAGTGGAAATGGAGGTGCGGGAAAGGAGGTGGAGATTTCCGAGGCCTGGGTGGGGGTGGAGGGGTGGTTGAAGACAAGGAGCTACCCGGCACTGAAACCCTTAAGAGTAACAGATTCTTCCAAAGCAGGTTGTGCTCTGTTTGCCTCCGAAGATTCAAGCTAGCTGAGGTTGCGCAGATGTTGCCTTTGTTTAAAGAGACAGTAATTAAGGACAGGGTGGACATAAGTTTGAGAAGCGTGACCTATTTTCTTTTGATCAGCTGTCAAAAGAAGAGCAGGGGGTCTCCTTAAGACAGCCCCCTCCAACCACTTCCAGCTGTTAGCGAAAACTTGATAAGAAAACAAGGACACACAGCCTGGAATACTGTATGTGCCTTCCTGGTGCTAGAGAAAGGTTTGATTCATTTGGAAAATAGTTCTTAGTCTTGGTGACCTTTTGCGGCTGCCCTCCTTTCCCTTATAGCTACAGAGCCCCCCCCCCAAAAAAATCCACCCCCTCCCACACCATCCTGTCACATGAATGTACAGTGACGTTATTCATAGATCAACTTCATTGAGCTCTGGCCAATACCTTGTCAATTATTCTTTCAAGTAGCTTCTTCTTTGTGTTATCAAAGCCTGGGTAAGAAAGTGAACGTTCCTCTACTTTGCTAGATATACTTTTCTAGCTGCACACATTTTTAATGTCACAAAATTAGACGGGTAAAATAACTGAATTTTTTGTTTCTCTGTCTTTCCTCTCCCCCTCAACCCTCTCCTACTGTCACTCTTTTCACTCCCCACCTTATATATGGCAGCTGGATACTTGGGATAATTTGAAACAGTTAATGTTTGAAAAACTTACCAAGTTGAACAAAAGTTCACAAGAGCGCAACCTCCTGTTGGTCTAGGAGCGCTCAGAGACTGAAATAGGGCCAGAGAGCTGCAAGGCTGGAGAGTCTGGTATGTCCCAATGCTGAACACAGCCTTCCCTGCCTTGGCTTCAGGCTTGAAGAGTGGCCGGTGACCCCAGGCTGGGACATTGAGTAGGCACTGCCTCTATACAGAAAGCTGAGTATATAGATGGCCATTAAAATTAAAATAATTTTTCAAAATGATAAACTCGTTTACCAGGCTACCAAGATACATCTGCTCCTGGGAATTGCATTTTGGAGTGCCTGGGAGCAGTCACGTGCTGGAGAGTTGAAAGGTGAGTTGCATATTCTTGCAGCCTCGCTTCCTCCCTCTCTCCCTCCTCCCTCTCTCCCACCATCCCTCCCCCTTCCCTCGATCAATATTGGCGATCTCAGGGAAATCATGAAATCGTATTGGCTTCTTTGTGTATAATTTCATTGGGCTAGATTAAAGCAGATTTTTCACATTGTTTTTCTTAATGATGGTTTGAGGTTTTATATGTCAACCTAAAACCCATTTCAAAAGGAAATTAATGTGCATTTTTAGCATCCTAATTTTTACTAAATTAGTCTTGCATGCCCTTTTCCTTTCTTTCTAAAAAGGAAAAAATATTTTCTACTTGAGATAATTTTAAGAATATGAGTATTAGTAAGATTTTCAAATATGTTTCAAAATATCCTTGATATTTCTTTCTCTAAGAAAATAAAAGGAAGAGTTGTTTTCTAACTGCCCCTTGTTTACACACATACTCTGACCTTCAGAAGTTGTGTAACTCAGAATTAAAAAAAAAAAATTGAAGCTACACTCCTGTCCCCCTTCCCCTCAGTATTTGATTCACAAATAGACTGTAAAGAAATATGGTAGCAGGCATGCTAGTTCACGACTATTAGAATCTGGACAAACAGTTGCACCAGCCGTTATATCAGGATCAGGATATCCATTTCTTAACTTACCACATCCGCAGGTCTGATTTTCTTCAAAATCAGACACTTAAATGGGTCAAAGGAAATCTGTAAATAAAATGCAGCTTTGACAATAAATGTAAGCTATTGCATTATAAAAGAAAAAAAAACTTGAGTTAGTAATTGCAGGAATAGACTGGAAATTTTTACTGCCAGAGATTTTCATATGTATTTTCACATTCAATTTTTTTTTTTTTTTTTTTTTAGGATCTGGGAGGGAAAGAAAGGTGAGCATTCAATTAAAATAGAGACCCTATAAATTATTCACAAAAAAATATACATAGACCACAAGTAAACCCAGTTTGGATAAGGGGCCCAACAGCTTTGTTTCCTCTAAACAACAGTAACCACAGCCCAAATCCCAAGAACAGAGGGGCCGCTTATTTCTACCCAAATATTCAAAATCCTGAGGAAGGTTTTGTGTTGGGAGAACACATTTGTGCTACAACTAGGTTTATCAGAGCAATACAAAAAGACATAATGGTGGGTTGATTTGGACTATTTTATTTTTGTCCTTCCCCAAACCATCTGGCGTGTGAGTGTAGGGGTATTGATCAGGATCTGTGAGCTGCAGACCCCATGCCAATCCATAGCGTTTCTGGCAATCAGTGTCGCCCATGAATTGCAGCTGTCTGTGTGGCTCCCGAAAAGAAATCTTCAGAAAAGTCCCCCCCTTATCAAACACTTCATCCGTTCAGGGGTAAGTCAATATCATTTCTTTGTCATTCCGTGGGCGAGGATTATGCAGGAGAAAGTTTTTGTTGTCCGTCGTAGCTGCTGCTGAGCCTTTTTTTTTTTTTAAAAGAAGGAGAGCAATTTTCTAGCCATTGAATGGTAATGGTTTTCCAGAAAGGCCTCAAGCGTTTGTATGAATCGTACAACAAATGCTGTTTCAATATTGTGGGGGAATTTTAAGGGGAGGGGGGAGTTCTTATGTTGCTATACACAAATAATAATAGTGATAATAGAGGGTTCCTTTTAACGACGGAGAAATTTCTTCCCTTTTTTCCGGAGCCTCTAGTGATGAAGACACCGCAAGTCTCTGTGATTACACTTGCAGATGGACGGTGGGTGCTTGTGGCGGAAAAGGAGCCTTCGGAATTGTGGCTCTGTTTGATATCTCCATTAGCTTCAATTTTATTCTGCCTGAAAGCTCAGGCTGGTTGAGCACAGGGAGAAGAAAACTAAAACCGTAGCCCAGCACCACCGACCCTCTTCTGTCTCTCAGTTCAGAAATTCTCTTGACACTTCGCAGATTCCAATCGAATCTAGGAAAGTTGTTGTTGTTGAAGTGTTTCAGGTGGCGAGGCCAAATGGGTCCTTTTTCGTGAACTCTCTTCTCCTCCGCCTCTATCCGGTTAAAATCCGAAACGCCAGTTTAGTTATGAGCTGTCAGGGACTGCCCTTAACTTTTTGGTTGACACTCTGCACCGGGTGGAGGAACATTTGGAGAGTGTTAGGGTTCTTCCCACCCTCAGCTGGGCTCGTAGGAAAAGAAAAATGAAGCTGCTAAGAGCCCAGCCAGATGAGGGAGCGTTCTCTCACAGCCCCAAGCCCGGTGCCTGGATTAGCAGGTGGGGAGCAGGGCTGCGGGGCGAACCCAGCCTCGTGGCTCGGCTGAAGCAAAACCCACCGCAGCCTCAGTAGTCCGGGCGCGGGCAGTGGGCGGGCTTGGGGGCGGGGAGGAGGAGGAGGAGGAGGAGGAGGAGGGGACCCCTAGCCAGAAGAGCGTTAGCACCTGCTCCTGGGGCGACAAGTCTGGAGAAGCAGCGGCAGAATCCCCAGCTCCGCAGAGCTAAGTTGTAAGAGCGTCCTCCTGTCTAGTTTTAAAGAAAGTCAGGGACTAGGTCGGCGGACCTTGATCGTTCCCCCTCCATTCCCATAGCTAGGAAATTGTTGGAGTTTTTGTGCCCTCGGGGATGGACACACACACATACATACACACACTTCTCTCCCTCTCCCTTCCAGTTCTGGCTTGGTTCCCCGACCCCCTCGCGGGAGGAGTTTGGGTGGAAATAAGAGCTTGGGCCTCTGATACGGACTGGAGGTGACTATCGCCTTGATTGAGTGCTGGGATTGCAGACCTTGCCCAGGACATTTTCCTTCCCTCGAATTCGGGGCCCACCAGAGAACCTTCTCTGGTGCCACCCTCTGATTCTGTTTTCGCTGCTATCACTGTAGAAGCTGGTGGGAGAAGTAATTTGACTGTTGGGGAAAATGAAATTTAAAAAGTGAAGGGGAATTTGAATATTTGAAACTGCAGAGATCAGAGGGCTTCTTTTTTGCGGGGGGGAACAGTGGGGAGACGGGGGAGGGGGCTGGAGCACGACTCTCACAGGAATACAGCTTTTTGTCTAAAAGAACGTAGCACTTTTAGAAAGCAACTTGTTAGCCTGAGAGCCAAGATGAGTTTTATCCCCGCTGGCCTTTAGTACCTGTCCCATTATTTCTCTCCACCAAAGCCCTGTATCGTCGATTTTGAGCCACGTGAATTTGCAGTCGCATTTTCTTTTAACAGCGATTTTCCAAAAGTACAATTCATGTATGCTTAAAATAAAGTTTTCCTCTCCTCCAGTTGTCACCCCACAAAAGAAAAACTGGCGTGAGGTCCTTTTGTTCAGGTCAAGTTGTGCGTGAAATCTTTTTGTTGTCCTTTCAAAGGGAAGGCAAAAGTTGCAGTTGATTGTAGAAAGGACAAATTTAACTCTCTGGAAGTGGAGCTGTTTTCAAGTTGCCCTGAGACACTAAGCACGGGCATCGCTTTTTATTTATTACCTTCTTAAAAGGATCATTTATTTGCTCTCGACGTAACCACTTTTGGTTGAGGATTCAATGTTGCTTAGGCATTAATACAAAAATACCTAGCACTTTTACTCTCTATGAGAATGGGAGAGTTTAAGAATCTTTCTCTGTAATTTCAGTTGTCTCGCTACGATATAGTTAAAAATAAAAAAGTGTACAGAGTTCTGAAAAAAATAAAAGAGTTGGCCAGCTTTTAAACTTAAGAAATATTATTTCCGATTTCCAAAGATATTTCTGTTTGAAAACTAACAAAAGCAATCGAGGGGTTTAAAATATTTATGCGAGTCAGACGATTTCTTTATTTAAAAAAATCACATGGTATATATTTTTTTAGATTCCGTGTATATTAGCTCCTAAAGTGATTAAATAACTAAGTGAATTTGCGCTGCTGATCTTTTAAGATAATACTATCAAAAGTAATATAGCACATTCAGATTATTTCAGGAGTATTTTATCTTGGAAAATCGCTTCGGTGACGCTCTATTGGAATTTTGAGTTGTTTCGCTTCCAAGCGTGTAAGAAAAAGCAACTCTGGCCGACCACAGGGATCACAGGCGGCGATTTAGCAACTGCGGGGACCGTGGTCGTTCGAGGAGCTGGACACGGTCCCCGCGGGCCCCTCCGACCAGCGCCGGGGCCGGACCTGGCCAGACACAGGTGGTTTGGCTGCTTCTGGAGAACCCGGGCTCCGAGGGCGTCGGGCCGCGCGGGCAGCGAGAGAGGATGCGGCGGCGCTCCGGACTCGGGAGAGACTCGGGAGACACTCGGGAGACCTGTTGGCCGCGGCGAAGCGGTGCTTGCAACGGCGGTGCAGAGGCGGGCGTCGAGGCCGCAGGCGCGGGCTGGCTAGGAGCGGCTCCCCGGGCCGGCCGTGCCCTAGTGCGGCTCTCGGCCCACCCTGGCCAGCCCCGCGGAGCCCGGCGGTCTCCGGGCCCGAGGCGAGCAGCTTCTCGAGGAGGGGTTAGCGCGGCCCCGCGGCTCGGGAGGCGGAGGGAGCCGGCCAGGATTGATGTCTAAATCAATGCCGTTTCTAGGCGCTTCTCTCTGCTCCTCTCCATCTTCCTCAAAGGCAAATCGCCTCCCGAGGGTGATTTCCTCTCCCTTCGCGAAGTCAGCGTGAGGAGAGTGGAAAGCGCAGCCCCACGCGAGGCTCTGCGGGGCAGGAGGCTCTGGAATAAGCCCCCAGATGGAGCTTCTCGGCGGAGCGCCCCGCTTGCTCCCAGGCTACCCGCGCTTACACCCTACACCGAGTTCCTGCTTCCTTAGGCGGAGCCGTGCTCCCAGCAGCGGCACAGGGCGAGGCCTGTCCCCTGGCTGCCCTCCTGGCTCCCCACTGGGCCCCCAATTTGATGGGATCTGGTAGGGGAGACCCCTAGTCTCCGACGCCAAGCCGGGCCCTGCTCCGGCAGGCCTGGCGGCTTCTGATTTAATTATTCACTGATGAATTAGACAGCTGCAATTGTCGTGAAAAATCAGCGGTCACTATTGATTCCGGGAGCGAGTGGGGGTGGGGAGACCGCGGGGTGCGGGGAAGGGAGGGGAGTCGGCCCGGCCCTCGGGTGCCCTCGACCGGGCGCCCTGGCCTGGCTCCCCGCCCGGGCCCGGGTCGCGCACGCTGCATGGTCGGGCCACCAGGACTCGGGCTCCTGTGCTCGAGCTAGGCCCGGCGGGGCCGGGATCGGGGGCCAGGCCTGGATCCCTCCTCCGGCTTGCTCTCGCCCCCTCGGGAGGAGACCGAGGGAGGCGAAGACACCCGGCCGGGGGTGGAGAGATGCTCCCCCGAGGCCTGCCGGGCCACCCCAGGCGAGCGCCCCAGGCCTGGCGCGGCTCCCCGGCCAGGCGCCCGCGTTCTGGAGGCGGAAGGGCGGACCGCGGGCGCTTCCGGTCCCTGCGCTCCGGGCGCTGGTTTTGTACGACAGCCGTCCGGCTCCAGGCCCGGCCCCGCGAGGCGCAAACGCTCGCAGGGCCGCGCGGTCCCCCGCGCGCCGGACGAGCGGCCCGGGACGGCGTGTCCGAGCACATGCCGTCCACCTCGTGGGCAGGGCGAGCCTTGTTCGGTCGATAATGGTGAGTTCCCGCCGCCCGAGCAACAAGTCTCCGTGTCCTCGAGGCCGGAGCCAGGAGCCCCGAGGGCCGTGCAGGCGGCTTTGCTCTCTTTTGCTCAGGAACTGGGTCAGGAATGTGGTCCTGAGGAGAATTGTCTGTGTTCTCCGAGCCGGGGAGCCGACACAACTGTGTGGAGAGTACATGCTAAAGAAGCCATTATGGTTCTGTAGACACAAAAATGTAGAAGGATTTGATGTATTCAGATAGGGTAGGAAAAGCTCCCCCTCCCCCATCTATATCGAAAAGCCCTGGAAGCCAGGGACGTCGTCTTCTGGTCTATACAGTTTATGTTCTCCTCTTGGGTCGTCTTAAAGCCGTGTGGTTTACATTACAATTTGAAATTGCTTTTTATACTACATTTTATAGGAACCACAAATTACACAGGAAATCTATAGGCTACGTAAAGCACAAATAATAACAGGTTTAACACTCCTCATCCCCAATGTTTCATTTTTCTCTTTCTCTCTTCTTAAAACTACTTTTACATGTTTACTATCCACTTTTGTTGGTGAAATGTGTTCTTCAGACTTTATCCGGGAAGGAGTTGAGCTCTGGCTCCCTGGAGATCAGATATAGAGTCAAAAAGGCACTACATTGCCTGCTTCATAATCCATGGGGCTGAGTATAGGTCACTGAACACAAAATGGCCTTTCCTCTCTTGCTTACTGAGATGGTTTAATGGATTTTGTAATGGTTTCCAACTATCAGCCAGGGGAGACCTGGTTTTGGGGCTTTGTGTTCACATAAACCAGATACAATGCACTATGTTAATATGCATTTTGCCTTATCAACGGAAATTGGTAACAAGGGAGTGGAATTTCTTAGGGCAATTCTGAAACATCATGTTTCAATACACCATGTTTCAAGCATGGCTTGTAAGTATAAATGTGAAAAGTCTTCAGAATTTTCCATTTAGTTGATTCTAGGCTTGAAAGATTTCTGAAAATCCTTTGAATAATATTCTATATACATCTGCTACAAAACTATGATATTGAATTTGAAAGCAGTTTTCAGTATTAATCCCCCCCCCTTTTTTAAAATCAGGGGACTTTGTGGGGGAAAGGATGAGTTGTGGTTGATTTCAGCTTTCAGTGCGGTAGAGGTGGGGTGAATGGAAACATTTTTCAGAATTCACAAACCAAGTAAGGTTTAATAGAGTCATCTGATTAAAGCAAAGATTTTTGTGTTGTGAAGGGACACAGTTTTTGCCTTTGCAGATGCTGTTCCTTCCAAGACCCTGAGCCGTTTCCACCCACAGTGCACCCTGCCCCCCCGCAAATGTCAACTCATTTCTGAAGTTTCAGTTGCCTTTTTTAAAGACTTGTTTGAAGCTATTTCCAAATCTAATTTCTTTTGAGTAAAATTATTTCACTTTTTTCATTTTTCATACTTATACTTAGTTTTTCTCCCTAGCTCTTATTTTAAACTTCTCTTTTGAGAGCGTTTACTTAATCAGATTACTTATTACTTAAATGATATTACTCATAGTGGTAACTGACACCATAAGATGTTATGGCAGACTTTGAGAAATGAAGTCTAACCCTATTTTAGTTAAAAAAATTTTTTTTTTGTATTTGCTTCTTGCATTAAGAAGAACTTGCCTTGGTTAAATATCACTAACTTAAATATTGGAACATAAATGGGGTAGCAACCAGATGCAGAATATGGGGAAATTCTTGAAAACTATTAGTATTATACAGAAAATTACGATGGTGGTTAATTGCTTCATTAATTTATTTGTTCATTTAAGAAATATTTACTGAATACCTACCATGTGCCTATTAGAGTTTTGGTCATAAGCAAATGAAGCTGCCTTAAACCAACTTAAGTAGAAAAGAATTTTCATGGCAGAAACCAGGTAGCTCACAGAAGGAATAGGAATGCAGGGGAGTCAAGCTTGGAAAAGAAGCAATGACCAGGGGCGCCTGGGTGGCACAGCGGTTAAGCTTCTGCCTTCGGCTCAGGGCGTGATCCCGGTGTTATGGGATCAAGCCCCACATCAGGCTTCTCTGCTATGAGCCTACCTCTTCCTCTCCCACTCCCCCTGCTTGTGTTCCCTTTCTTGCTGGCTGTCTCTATCTCTGTCGAATAAATAAATAAAATCTTAAAAAAAAAAAAAAGCTTTAAAAAAAAAAAAAAAGAAGCAATGACCAGGGGAGACTAGGGGCTGGAGCAGTCCATGCAACAGCCGGCAAGGAAGCCTCTGTGGGTACTGCTGTGTCACTGCTGTGGAGAGTAACTTCTCTGCTATCTCTTTGTTTTTATGTTGCCTCCACAAGAGCCAGTTGGGGGCTGTCCTAACTACCAGAAGGTGAGAAGACGGTCACTGCTTTCTAACTATACTGCATAATATAGGGAGTTACTTTAAAATAAGAAGGGTGTTTGGATCATGGGCAGCAAAAACCAAAAAACAAGCAAAAAGCACCTAGAAATATGTCACCGCATAGATGCTGGGGATAGAACAATGAACAAGTTAGATGTGGACCCTGCTCTCATGAATCCTCTATTTTAGTGGAATATTTTATTTTGTATTTTAAAATATTTATACTTATTTAATATTAAAAAATAGAATATTTAAAATACTTATACTTAAAATGTTTTATATTTGCATGAATATTTATATTTCTTGTATAAAAGAGGAAAAAAACCCAGTTATTCAGATCCCATCTCAAAGTAATGGACTAAATTTCCTTTTTTTCTTTTTTTTTTTCTTCTTGTTGCCTTTTGGATATGATTGGATGTTGGTCAGGGCAAGTCAGAAATTACTGATGTAGTGTCTAGTCCACTATCCTCAGTCTCAAGGTCAAGGATGTGGTGGAAACAAACTCTGGATCTGGAGGAAGAACCCGGCATTCCAGTCCCAATCCTATTATCGTCTCCTGTGTGACTTTGAGCTCCTTTCTGTAGATGCTCTCTGAGGTCCTTTCTGTGCTTCAAGTCTGATTTGATATGGATCCCCTTTTATGAAAATGGGGTCTTTATGATGATTGGTTTAATTTTCTGAGAGCCTTCTTTTAGATATTCTAAATCTGAATCCAAGTAGTTATGGGGCTTATAGCCTTAAGAAGCTATTTCTTTTTTCTTTTTTTTTTAAAGATTTTATTTATTTATCAGAGAGAGAGAAAGAGAGAGAGCAAGCATGAGGGGGAGAGGGGCAGGGGGAGAGGGAGAGGCAGGCTCCCCACCGAGCAGGGAGCCCAACATGGGGCTCAGTCCCAGGACCTGTGGAGATCCTGACCTGAGCCAAAGTCAGACACTTAGCCGACTGAGCCACCCAGGTGCCCCTTAAAAAGCTATTTCTGATGGGAAAAATTTGTAAAGAGAAACTTCATATTCCAAAAAGCTTTTAAGATTTTCATTTTCAAAAAAGAATTTTATTTCTAATTCCAAGTGATCTAGTTCAGTGAATGGGCTTGTTTCTTTCAGTTTCAAATTACATTCTGGGTTTTTAGTTTGTATCTGTAACTAATTTTCAGACTAAGAAAGGCAGAAGGAATAGAAGACAGGATGAGAGAACAGAAACTGTCATGATTTAAAGTAATTGGGGAGTCTAGAATTGCTTCAGAGTTATGTCATTTTTTGGGATAGTTACTACAAATTTTTGACAGGTATTGCTTTTGAAGAGAATTTTAAGTTTTATGTGAAAAAAATTACTTGATGGGACGAAATCCTTAGGTAAACCTTATTTCTTCAAGGTGGAACCACGGTGATGTTTGCTGTATCTTCAAAGCGTCCTGACTGGAAAGATGTGGGAACAGTTTCAAGGGTCATGTTTAACATTAGGTTTGTTACACAATATAAGCAAACAGTGACAACCCTGGGTATTTTGTGTTCTTGGTATTCTGAAAAAAACTGGGTGTCAATCAAATGAACCCATAGTAAACCAGGGTCACTTGCCATGTACATGAGCCCTATGTATGACCTGTTTTATTTTATTATTTTATTTTATATTTTATTTTGCTTTATTTTTTAATTTAAAAAATTTTTAAAATATTTATTTATTTTAGAAAGAGAGAGAGAGATCAAGCGAGTGAGTGGTGAGAGGGGCAGAGGAAGAGAATCTTCAAGTAGACTCCCCACTGAGCACTGAGCCCCACCTAGGCTCAATCTCATGACCTTGAGATTGTGACCTGAGCCGAAATCAAGAGGCAGCTGCTTAGCAGACTGAGCCACCCAGGTGCCCCTTTAATTTTTATTTTCTTAGAGTAATCTCTACATGCAACGCGGGGTTCGATGTCACAACCCCAAGATCAGGAGTTGCATGCATTCTCCACTGATTGAGCCAGGGAGTCCTCCCTGTAGACCCATTTTAAAAGTGACTAGTTGGGGCGCCTGGGTGGCACAGCGGTTAAGCGTCTGCCTTTGGCTCAGGGCGTGATCCCGGTGTTATGGGATCGAGCCCCACATCAGGCTCCTCTGCTGTGAGCCTGGTTCTTCCTTTCCCATTCCCCCTGCTTGTGTTCCCTCTCTCACTGGCTGTCTCTATCTCTGTCAAATAAATAAATAAAATCTTTAAAAAAAAAATAAAAGTGACTAGTTCCTTGGGAAACCAGTCATTTAAAAACATATACTTAAGATACTGATTTCTGCATGTTGGGGTTGGGTGGGTGGAGTCAAGTTGGCAGTGGGAAGAGTTACATCTATAGGAATTTATTGATCCGTAATGAGGTAAGATTTTTTCCTTTGCTAATTCCCCCCTTCCTTATGACATTCCAAATCCTACTCATCCTTTAATACTGTGTTTGTAAACTTTCTGGGTGAGATCCTTAGTAGGAAATGGATTTTATTTTGCAACCCTAGTACATATATATGTACATTTCAGGAATGAGATACATCTTTTTTTTCCCAAAGATTTTATTTATTTGAGAGAGAGAGAGAGCGCGCATGCAGAAGAGGGGGAAGGGGCGGAGGGAGAGGGAGTAGCAGACTCCCTGCTGAGCGGGAGCCAGACTTTGGGGCTAAGTCCCAGGACCCTGAGGTGTGACCTGAGCCAAAGGCAGACGCCCAACCCACTGAGCCACTCAGGTGCCCGTGAGATACATCTTTTTAAATGCCTTATTGTAGCCAAACATGTATTTGAGATTAATTACTAAAATGTAGAACCTGGTCCGATGGTTCTGAGATATGTTGTTTTCTTCTCTGTAAAGCATTTGCTCATTCAGTACCTGTCAACTAAAGGTATTATTATTTGTATATAGAGTTCATTGGCTGTCTTAGATGGTAAACACTTGAGGATGCCATCCAGGAGGGAAGTCTTCAGTGGCATGCCATAGAGCTCTTCAGCCTACCTTGTTCAATATTTTTATTCAAGTCTTTACTGAAGGTTAAGGACTGCTCATCAGATTTTTGGGTGACACAGAGCTAGCAGCCACAGCTAATATACTGAAAGGTGAAATCAAGATTCAAAGTGAAATGTGAATGTTGGAATGAAAACCAACAGGACGAAATTTAACAAAGACCAGTAGAAAACCCCTTTACTGAGACTGAAAAATATAAATCAAGGCAGGTTCCTGGATTGAGACAACAATGCATGTGAAAAGATGTAGAGATTAATATACTATAAATGCAAAACAATCCAAAAGTGTTATGCTGCACACACAAAAAACTAATGTAATTTTAGGACACATTAATAGGAACATGATATATAGCTTACAAGGAAGGTAACAAGTTCCCTGAATTCTGAGCTGGAGATTTATCTAGCTCTGGCTACCTCATTTTATTATACACCTTGATAAATTAGAGATTAGTATGGGCTCTCAGGATGTAAGGGAAGAGGATACTATACTTTATGTGGAAGAGTTAGAGCAAATGTTTAGCCCAGAGAAGAGGCAAATGATGTGGTATGTGATTGCCACTTCAAATATTTGCCTAGCTGTCACGTGATGGGGGTAGAGTAGTTTTTCTGGCTCCCCAGGGCAGAGTTAGGACAAAAGGGTAAAAGTGACAGAAGATCTGACTTTGATCCTCATACTTAATGTTTTCTAAGAGTGCAGCGAGTTGCCACATGAAGGAACGAATTCTTCACCCATAGGAGTATTTTGCAAAGGCTGAGTGACTGTCTGGATAGGATGCTGTCGGTAGGGATCAGCTGAATTAGGTGGCAGTTTGAAATAGATGATCTCCCTGGTTGAATTCCAGAATTTGCTGAATTGAATATTAAAAACATATTTTGCAAGTGATTTTATATAGATGAGTTAAAGAGATAGAGTAATACTAAAATTCAAATTTATGAGAACTTTGCATGTACATGGTGAGCATTTTCTGTCTCAAGGCACTATCAACCCATTCCCCTTATTATGAAAAAGACAATTTTATTTTTCTCTGCATTTTTAAAATCCAGAAAAAGCTCTGAAAATCAGAAGTTTTTTGAATCTCATGTTGAAATAACCTTAACTGAACTTATGTGAGACTATTTCAGTGTTTATTCCCCATAGACTGAACATTCATACATACCTCTGCAGAAATAATTATTGTGTTTGATTGCAGGGTGCTATCCCAGATCCTGCTGGGGATTATATAATATACAATTTTTTCCACGAACACTTTTCAAATACCTGAAAAATTTTCATTTCTAAATCTATCTCCAAAGGATTTGGTTAAGGGATTGTTATTATTAGCTGTCTACAATCACATAGTTCTTGTTTTCTCAGGGTAACCTGAATCCGTTGGCCAGAAATCTACATAAGCTACATTATTTCCCCATGCTAGAATGATTCTCAAGAATTATTATCTGGTCCCTAAAACTTGTCATAGGAGGAATTTGCCCCATGAGCCAAATTTATACTATATAATGAAACAATTAAGTTGCTCTGCCATTTCCATATTTATTTTATGAAAAGGTCGGTGGCAGAAATTTTTGGTGTCAAGGGTCTCCTCTCAAAGCATATTTGATATTACTTTAGGCTGGCTCTGGGTGACAATATCACACTTTTCTGGTCTAGGTGGAAGATCTAGTAGGATCAGTTAATTAATGGCTTTCATTTTGCCAATCTTTTCTATAACTATTACTCATTCTGTAGACATTTATGGAACACCTACTCCAGTCTAACCCTAAGCTAGTCAACAGTGTTACAAAGATGAATGAGATGGAGATAGTAGCCTTAATAGGCTCACGCACTCATTTGATCCTCAAAACCAGTCTGTAAGATAAGCAGGGCAGATATTACTGCTCTCATTTTAAAGATGAAAAAAAATGGGAGGCTCAGGGAAGTTGAGTGACTTGCTTCGGATTACACATTTAGTAAGTGGTAGAATAGGACTTTCATCTAAGGCTTTAATCCAGTCTACTTATTTTTCTGTTGTTTGTGATACAAAATGCACCTTCTCACTCAACCCTTATCATAGACATTTACTTTTACTTGGCTTCTCAGAATTTGTAGTCACCTTTTGTTTGGAAAATGCTATGTGAAATGAGTTTTTATGAAAGATGGGTCTCCACTTCTTCCTATGAAAGCCAAAATGCCAACTCTCCCTTTCGGCATCCTGTGGTAGCTGGGACTCAGGGACATCAACTAAGCTCAGCCAGTTAAATACACTTCTCTGGAGGGAAGACACCAAAGAGCAAAAGGAGGGAGACAGCCTAGAATTCATGCCGTTGAAGCTGGTGCAGCCGTGGCGGCTTATCAACCGGGCTGGTTCTTCGGCTCTGACTTCTTGTACTTCGCCTTCATTGGTTTTAGACCATTTTCTGGATTTGGTTCTCATTCCCTTTGTTCCAGTCTGTGAGCCATCTGATTTCCTTTCACTTAATTTGTCTACAGATTTAGCCTGAGTCAGTTTCTGTTGTTTCCAACCAGGAATTTTGACTAGACAAGATCCATCTTATAGATGAGGTGATGAAAATTGGTCGTATTTTGGGCATATTTTGGAAAGAGACTTGACAGAATTTGTTGAGGGATTGGATATGGAATATGAGAGCAAGGAAATGAGGATGACTTCATCATTTCTGGTCTGAGTAATTGAAGAAATCAGCTTGCCATCAATTCCAGTTTTTTTTATTAACTATAATTATACCACCCCTAAAATAGTAGACTAAAACAGCAACCGTTTCTGTCGTCTTTTAAAAATGTTATTGGCTTAGGCTTTTTACAGGATAATGGTTGAGGGTTTTGAAAGGGAGAGCTTCTGGAGGGTGAACCTTTCAGGAGAACCAGGAAGAAACTGCATGGTTTTTTAGGACTGAGCCTCAGAACTCACACAGTGTCACTTTCCCCATATTCTATGGCTAGAATTATACACAGGCTCGTCCACGTTCAAAGAGGTGGAGACATGGAGGTATCAAAAAACTTGGATGCTTGATTTAAAACTATCATGCCATTTGTTAGAGAGTTCCAAGAAAGCTTTCTTTTTCTTAGAAGCCCCCCGGGGGAAGACAGGGAGAGGAACAAATTGAGACGGGAGGTCATGTGATTGAATATGTGAGGTGTAGATGTCTATTAGGTGTTGGAGAGGAGACACTGGGTAGGCATTTGGATATGAGTCAGGAGTGCAGGTAAGAAATTGAGGTTAAGTTACACATTTAAGCGTTGTATGTGTATGGATGGTTTGTAAAGCCATGGGACTAGCTGAGAGAGATCATCTAGAGATGTAGCTTTGTAATGTTTTGAAAACCGGAGAGTGTGATACCTCCAGCTTTATTGTTCTTGCTCAGAATTGCTTTGGCCATTCAGGGCCTTTTGTGGTTCTAAATGAATTTTAGGATTCTTTTTTCTATTTCAGTAAAAAATGCCATTGGGATTTTGATGGAAACTGTTGAATCTATAAATCACTTTGGGAAGTATGGGTATTTTAACAATATCAGTTCTTCCATTGCCTGAACATGGGATGTCCTTCTATTTATCTGTGACTTTTAGAATTTCTTTTGTCATTGTTTTGTAGTTTTTAGTGTACAAGTCTTTCACCTCTTCTGTTAAGCTTCTTCCTAAGTATTTTATTTTTTTCAATGCTATTGTAAATGGAATTGTTTTCTTAATTTCCTTTTCAGATAGGTTGTTAGTGTATAGAAACATAACTAATTTTTGTATGTTGATTTTGTATTTTGTTACTTTACTGAATTTGCTTAATCTAACAGTTTTTGTAGGCTCTTTGGGGTTTTCTGTTTATGAGATCATGTCATCTGCAAGCAGAGAGTTTTACTTCTTCCTTTCTGATTTGGATGGCTTTTATTTCTTTTTCTTGCCTTATTACTCTGGCTAAGACATCTGGTACTATGTTGAATAGGAGGAGTGAGAGCAGGCATTCTTGCCTTATTCTGGATCTTAGAGGAAAAGCTTTCAACTTTTCATTGTTGAGTATGATGTTAGCTATGAGCTTTCCATAAAGGGATTTTATTGTATTGAGGTAAGCTACTTCTATAGTTAATTTGTTGAGAGTTTTTATCATGAAAGGGTGTTGAATATTATCGAATGTTTTTTCTGCATCAATTGCAACGACTGTGTGATTTTTAGCCTTTGTTCTATTAGTGTGGTGTATCACTTTGATTGATTTGCTTATGTTGAACCATCCTTGAATCCGAGGGATAAATTCTACTTGGTCATTCTTTTCCTATGCTATTGTATTCAGTTTACCAGTATTTTGTTGAGAATTTTTGCATAAATGTTTATCAGGAATATTGACCTGTAGTTTTCTTTTCTCATGTTATCTTTTTTGGCTTTGGTGTCAGTTTGAAGCTGTCCTCATAGAATGAATTTGGAAGTGTTTCTTCTAATTTTTGAAGACTTTGAGAAGGATTGATATTAATTCTTCTTTAAATGTTTGGTAGAATTCACCCATGAAGCCATCTGGTCCTGGGCTTTTCTGTGTTGGAGGTTTTTGTTTGTTTGTTTGTTTGTTTGTTTTTTTAATCTCTTCATTTGTTTTTGGCATGTTCAGACTTTCTATTTTTTCTGGATTCAATCTTGGTAGGTTGTATGTGTCTAGGAATTTCTCCATTTCCTCTGGTTTGTCCAATTTTTTGGCATATACTGGTTCACAATAGTCCCTTATAACCTTTTTATTTCTGTGGTATCAGTTATAATGTCTTCTCTTTCATTTCTGATTTTATTTGCGTCTTCTCTCTCTCTCTTTTTATTTTTTATTTTTTAATTTTTTTAAAAGAATTCTAATAAGCTTTATGCTAATAAGATTCTTTTATTTTTAAAAGATTTTATTTATTTATTTGACAGAGATAGAGACAGCCAGCGAGAGAGGGAACACAAGCAGGGGGAGTGGGAGAGGAAGAAGCAGGCTCATAGCAGAGGAGCCTGATGTGGGGCTTGATCCCAGAATGCCGGGATCACGCCCTGAGCCGAAGGCAGACGCTTAATTACTGTGCCACCCAGGCGCCCCACTCTCTCTCTTTTTTTAAAAAAGATTTTACTTATTTATTTGACAGAGAGAAAGCAAGCACTAGCAGGGGGAGCAGCAGAGGGAGAGGGAGAAGCAGGCTCCCCACTGAGCAAGGAGCCCAATGTGCGGCTTGATCCCAGGACCCTGGGATCATGACCTGAGCCGAAGGCAGATGCTTAACCTACTGAGCCCCTCAGGTGCCCCTCTCCCTCTGTTTTTTTAGTCTAGCTAAGGTTTTGTTGATTTTGTTTTTCTTTTCCAAAAGCCAACTCTTAGTCTCATTATTTTTATTTATCAATTTATAAGATTTTTATTTATTTATTTTAGAGAGAGAAAGAGAGGGAGAGAGAGAAGGCATGAGCAGGGTCAGGGGCAAAGGGAGAAGTAGTTGAGCAGGGAGCCCAAAGCAGGGCTCAATCCCAGGACCCCAGGATCATGACCTGAGCTAAAGGCAGATGCTTAACTGACTGAACCACCCAGGTGCTCTTCATTAATTTTTAAAAATGTTTTTCTAGTCTCCATTTCATTTATTTCTGCTTTACTATTTATTATTTCCTTCTTTCTGCTAATTTGGGGCTTTTCTGTATTCTTCTTTTTCTAGTTCCTTGAGGTATAAAGGTAAGTTGTTTATTTGAAGCCTTTCTTCTTTTTCAATATAGGTGTTTATTGTTATGAACTTCCCTTTTAGTACTGCTTTTGTTGCATCTTATAAATTTTGGTATGTTGTGTTTTCATTTTCATTGAGATATTTTGAGCTGTTTTCTAATTTCCTTTTTTATTTTTTCTTGGACGCAGTAGTTATTTGAGCATGTTGTTTAATTTCCATGTGTTTGTGAATTTTCCTATATTCTTTCTATTGTTGACATCCAGTTTCAATCCATAGTAATTGGCAAAGATATCTTGAATTTCCTCCATTTTCTTAAATTTGTTAAGACTTATTTTGTGACCTAGCATGTGGTCTATCCTGGAGAATGTTCCATATGCACTAGAATGAATATTCTGCTGCTGTGGGATGGAATGTTCTTTATACGTCTGTTAGGTCCATTTGATACGCAGTGTTGTTCAGTTCTGTTGGTTCTTCATTGATTTTCTGTTGGATGGTCTATCTATTTTAGAGAGTGGGTATAGAATCTCCTATTATTGTAATGCTGTGCATTTCTCTGTCCAAATCTGCCAGTGTTTCCTTTGTACATTTATATTTAGGTGGTTTGATGTATATATATATTTATAATTATTATATCTTCCTATTGAATTGATCCTTTTATCATTACTTAATTGCTTTTGCATTTTTTTTTTTAAAGATTTTATTTATTTATTTGACAGAGATAGAGACAGCCAGCGAGAGAGGGAACACAAGCAGGGGGAGTGGGAGAGGAAGAAGCAGGCTCACAGCAGAGGAGCCCGATGTGGGGCTCGATCCCACAACGCCGGGATCACGCCCTGAGCTGAAGGCAGACGCTTAACCGCTGTGCCACCCAGGCGCCCCTGCTTTTGCATTATTATATAATAGCCTTCTTGTTGTGTTCACCCTTTTATCTTACATATGGCTTTTGTCTCTTGTGACAGTTTTTGACTTAAAGTCTATTTTGTCTGATATAAGTATAACCACCCTGCTCTCTTTTCATTTCAATTTGCATGGAATATCTTTCTCCACTCTTTCATTTTCAGCCCTATATATGTCCTTACGTCTAAAGTGAGTCTCTTGTAGACAGCATATAGTTGGGTCTTATATATTTTGTCCATTCAGCCACTCTGTGTCTTTTGATTGGGGAGTTTAGTCTATTTACATTTAAGGTAGTTATTGACAGGTAAGGACTTAGTATTGCTCTTTTGTTAGTTGCTTTGTACTTCTGTTCTTCTCTTGTCTTTCTTTATGGTTTGATAATTTTTCTGGTGAAATGTGTTAATTCCTTTTTCTTTATCTTTTGTGTATCTAATGTACATTTTTTTTGTTGGTTACCATGGGTTCATATTGACCATTTTATAGTTAAAGCAGTCTGTTTTAAACTGATAACAACTTCAATCGCATACAAAAACTATTCAAACCCCCCTTACCCTTTATGTAATCAATATCAGATTTTACCTCTTTCTGTATTGAGTTGAATTGACAAATTTCTGTGGTTATAGTTATTTTTACTACACTTACCTTTTAATTTATATAACCAGTGTTAAAATTGATTTGCATGCCATTACTGCAGTATTAGACTATTCTCTTTATCTTTATATTTACTGTTAGCAATGAGATTTTTACTTTCATATGCTGTCATGTCATTGTTTAGCATCTTTTTATTGAACTTGAAGAACTCTCTTTAGCCTTTTTGTAAGGCCCATCTAGTGGAGATGAATCCCCTTAGTTTTTGTTTGTCTCCTACATTCTTTTTTTTAAATTATCTATAAGAAACTGACTTTATTTTATTTTATTATTTTTAAATTTAAATTCAATTAACTAGCATATAATGTGTTATTTGTTTCAGGGGTACAGGTTTGTGATTCATCAGTCTTATATAATACCCAGTGCTTATCCTACATTCTTAAAGAACAATTTTTCTGGGTTCAATATTCTTGGTTGGCAGGGTTTTTTTCATTCAGTACCTTGAATATATCATCAAATTCTCTCCTGGTTTGCAAGGTTTCTGCTTAGCAGTATGCTTTATGGGGTGGGGAGAGTCTCCCTTGTATGTGACAAGTTGATTTTCTCTTGTGGCTCTCAAAATTCTATTTTTCTTTGACTTTTTTTTTTTTAAAGATTTTATTTATTTGAGAGAGAGTGAGGACGTGAGTGGGGGGAGGGGCAGAAGGAGAGGGAGAAGCAGAATCCCTGCTGAGCAAGGAGCCCAACTCAGGGCTTGATCCCAGGACCCTGAGATCATGACCTGAGCCAAAGGCAGACACTTAACTAACTGATCCACCCAGGCACCCCTCCTTTAAACATTTTTAAGCTATTTTAGTTCTTTTTTTTTTTTCATACACATTTAGGATAATCTTATTTGTATCTACAAAAAATCTAGCTGAAGTTTTAGTAGGAATTGTGTTAAACTTGTATATAAATTCAGGAATAATTAAAAAAATAAATTCAGGAATAATAGACATCTTTATTATGTTGAGTCTTCTAATCCATGAACATAGTATGTCACTCAATTTATTTATATTTTATTTTATTTATTTCATTTCAGTGTGTAGTTTTCTGTAGTTCTATATGCATTTTGTTATATTTTCCCTAAGAGTTTCATTTTGGTGGGTGATTGTAAGTTATGTTGTATTTTAGTTTTGGTATCCACGTGTTCATTGCTAAATATAGACATATAGTTATTTTTTTGTGTTTATCTTGTCTCCACCAACCTTGCTGAGCTTAGTTATTAGCTTTTTCTTTAAATGGGGGAAGTCCTTGGGATTTTCTATTTAGACATTCATTGTCATCTGCAAATAAGGACAATTTTATGTCTTCCTTTATGATCTATGGAAGTTTTATTTCTCTTCTTGCCTTATGGCATTGGCTAGAACTTCTAGTACTATGTTGAATGAGAGTGGTAAGAATGGACATCCTTGCCTTGTTACTAAACTTAGAGGGAACACATTTAGCCTTTCATCATTTAGTATAACACTACTTGTGGATGCTCTTTATTTTTAATTTATTTTTTTTTAAGATTTTATTTATTTATTTGTCAGAGAGAGCACAAGCAGGGGGAGCATCAGGCAGAGCAGGCAGAGGGAGAAGCAGGCTCTGCGCTGAGCAAGGAGCCCGATATGGGACTTGATCCCAGGACCCTGAGATCATGACCTGAACCAAAGGCAGATGCCCAACTGACTGAGCCACCCAGGTGCCCTGTAGATGCTCTTTGTAAAATTGAAGAAGTTCTCCTATTTTCCTGTTTTTATGAGTTTTATCATGAATGGGTGTTAAATTTTATCAAATATTTTTAGGCATTGATTGGTATGATCATGCAATTTTTCTTCTTTTGTTTGTTAATAAAGTGGGTTACATTGTTTGGTTTTCTAATATTGAATTAGGCTTGCATCTCTGGAATAAACATCACTTGGTCATTGTGATGTTAGTTTTATGTGTCATTATATGTGTCAACTTTACTGGACCAAAGGATGCCCAGATAGCTGACAAAACAGTATTTCTGAGTCTGTCTGTGAGAGTGTTTCTAGAAGACGTTAGAATTTGAATTGAGGAACTGAGTAAAATAGATAGTCTTCCCCAATATATGTAGGCATCATCCAATCCACTAAGGACCCAAATAGGAAAAAAAAGAAAAAACAGAGGAAAGGCAAATACTTATTTAAAATAAAACAAAGAAAGAAGGAAAAAGAAACATAAAACAGGTGGAACAAATAGTAAACTGATAATAAGATGGATGATACAAGTAACATCAGTAATTGCTTTAGATGTAAATAGACTTCATGCTTTAGCTAAAAGGTAGCCATTATAAGAGTGGATAAAAACCATAACCCTATTAAGTGCTACTCATAAGAGATATACCTTAAACATAAAGAAAAGAAGATTGAAAGAAAAAAGTTTGGAAAAATATATAATATTCAACAAACTAGATTTTAGGGAAGAAATATTATAATATTTCACATAAGCAAGATTTTATGAAGACAAAAGGGTCAATCCAGTAGAAATATAAAACAATATTGGGAAACTTTAACATGTCTCTTGAAAGTATAGACAGATAAAAAAAATCAGAAGGCCTGTGGAAGACCTGAACAACATACTAAACAAACTTGATTTAATTGATATATATAGAACCCTGCATTCATTAATAACAAGAGTGCATCTTAGTTTTGGGTACACGTAGAACACATACCGAAATTAATTGTGTGCTGGGACCTAAATAAAATCTCAACAGATTTCAAAATTTTAATCATACAAATATCATCTCTGACCACAGAGGATTTAAGCCTAAAATCAGGTACAAAGATAACTAGAAAATTCTTCAAAGTTTTAGGATTAGGCAGTGTGCTTTTAAATTACCTTGGATCATGGAAGAAATCACAAATATTTTGAATCAAATGTTAATGGAAATATGATTTAGCAAAATTTCGCAGATGCAACTAAAATTATGCTTAGAGATAAATTTATTGCATTAAATGCAAATCTTAGAGAAGAAAGACTGAAAATAAGTAATCTAAATATCCATCTCAAATAGTAGAAAAATAATCGGAAATTAAGATCAAATAAAGGGGAAGGATTCAAGTGGTAAAAGAAGAAACCAACAAAATAGGATTTAGATTGCGCCTTCTAGGACATTTGCTACACCTAAATATACATATTTGGGGGCAAGTTTATACTCATATCTTCAAAAAGAAACAAGAGGTCAAGTTAGAGCACTTTGGCTTGGTATTGTGGAAGGACTCTGGCTTAGACATTAGTGTGGCTACATTCTAGTCAGAATTCTGCCGAAGTGAACCACCTGACTTCCTCACACCTCACCTTTACCTTTTTGTCAAATAGGACTATAATACCCAACTTATTTCCCGGGGTTTTAGATCTTGTTGTATTGGAATAAATCAGAAGACTAGATTCTGGTCCTGCTTCTTACTGACTTTCTGATATTAAGTCACTTATCATAAGTGTCTGTTTTCATCTATAAAATAAAAGGGTTAGGGGTGCCTGGGTGGCTCAGTCGTTAAGCCCCTGCCTTTGGCTCAGGGCGTGATCCAGGCGGTCTGGAATCGAGCCCCACATCAGGCTCCTCTGCTGGGAGCCTGCTTCTTCCTCTTCCACTCCCCCTGCTTGTGTTCCCTCTCTCACTGGCTCTCTCCCTCTGTGTCAAATAAATAAAAAAAATCTAAAAATAAATAAATAAATAAATAAATAAATAAATAAAATAAAAGGGTTATACCTTTCTAGTTTTCTGCATTAAGAAGGAAGATGTCAATTGTTCCCATTTCACAAGTGAGGTATTGTAAGCTACAGAGAGGCTAAGTCACTTGTCCAAGGGCGCACAGCTTATTGGTTAGGGACAGGAATAGAAATAGGTCTCCTGCTTCCTGGGCCTCGCTCCCTCTCTCTCTCTCTCTGTCTCTCCCACTCTCCTTTGATTTATTCATTAATTTGACCAATATATAAACGTTTTTAAATTAGTGCAGAATAAGCTTGACAGAAAAATGATCACCTGCCTGATATGATCTGAAAGACTGATAGTTTCTGAACTTTTTGCTGAAAAATGACTCTCCCTTAGCTTGCCAATGGCATTTGAAATTTCCATCTTTTGTCCTTTCGTTAAGTTCAACCACTGAAGACCTTGTGAAAAAATCAGTACACTGAGAAGGCACATAGAATCTACCATCAGGACTTCGGCACTCATGCTTCTATCGTTTTGTTCTGACACAGAGCAGCAAGGAAGGAAATGGAACACAGCAAGGATGTGAGCCATGGCTGCTGGGATGGGAATCCGTGTCCTCACCTAGTCAGGTAGGAGTGAATCTTACAGGTCTCTCAGTGTGGTGTCAATGTAGATCGTTCATGTAAAGAAACGTTTTATAAAGAAATGAATTTTTAAAATTTTGCAGTATGTTGTTTTGTGAAATGGAAACCTGTCATTCAAACACTCAGCAACTCAGTGTTCTTGGTAATTATTACATAATTATTACAACTGTTTACCTGATAGCAAGTGGCTACTCATACCTTGCCCTTAGTCCTGTGGCAAGGAACCAGTGCTGAATAGTTCCCGTCCTGGCCTCTGGAGCCTTCGTTTATATGGGGGAAATTCCAAGTTTCACAAAGGAGGCTAGGTTCTGGAAATCAATGTGTGCTTGGAAGGCCTAGGAAGGGAGTGAGGTCTGAGGTGGCTCTGGGAAAGAAAGCTGTTTGTCTGAATACACGGGGGCTGCTAACACAGATAAAGAAAAGGGGATGAAGGATAAGGAAAAAAGTTAGCCTTACTCAGAGGAAGCGAATACAGGGTTTAGGGCTGTTTAAAGATGAGATTATATGGGATGGATTGATGGAGTTTTTCCAAATCATTTTGATCTGGCATTTGTTTGAGTGTTTTTTGAATTTTGGTCATTTTATTTCCTCATAATATATATGCCAACATTGAAGTGGTTCAGTGACCCGGGGAGCCAAATTTATGGAATTGCTTTAAGAAGACAGATAGACAAGTTTCTCACCATGCAGCCATTTGACCACAGTCAGGTCCCACTTAAGAATATTACCCGGATTTAAGATAATCCTCAGAGGATTTTGGTTCCATTAAAAATTTTGAGCACAGGATAGATGTAATCCTTGATTCCTCATTTAATAAAATATAAAGATAAATTGGTGTACACACACCAGCACCCTGAAATAAGAGATGATTAGAAATAACTCGATTGGAATACATTCAGACAGAAATCCATTTAAAATCATGGGGTGGCGTTTCAGGTGGTTTGGGGAAATGGAGTTCCCCCTCTTCTTTTACAACCTGATGCAAAAAAACCAAACCAAAACAAAAACCTCTCTTCCACAGGGTATTACAGAAGTATTTGCGCTGATTACTGTCTTGCAAGTTAGGGGAAAGACCTTAAGTACCAGTTGACAGACACTGTGCTAGTGGTTTGGAAGGTAAATGAAATGAAAGAGCAGGACCCTGTTTTTGTTAAGAAGATGAAGCCTCTGAGAAGATGTAAAATATTATCTATTAGCTATATTATTGTAATCATAACTACTAGTGTTTTTGTAGCATGTTACAGTTTCAAAGTAGTTTTGCAAGCGTCCTTGCATTTGATACTCGCTGTATATGGAGTGTTGACTACGTTCCAGTTACTACAAAATATTTGATTAAATGACTTCCGTAGGTTATTTGACCTTAATGACCCAGTCTTCCAACCCTTTTTCATGTGAACTTTCTGACACTAAGTGTCTTTAATGTACTGTCTTTTAACCACCCCTATTTCAGTCTTTATATCTGTAGTCCAGCATTTTGTGTTGGAAGAAGCAGCTTACTTCGCAACACATTTTTTTTTTAAAGATTTTGTTTTTATGTAATCTGTACATCCAACGTGGGGCTCAAACTCACAACCCCGAGATCAAGAGTTGCATGTTCCACCAACTGAGCCAGTCAGGCGCCCCAGCAACAGGTTTTTTTTTTTTTTTAATAACCCGTATAGCCTCATAGATTCAGAATAAGACCTGGAGGGACAATTACTCACCCAGATTTTGAAAGGGCAGTTGATTTGATTAAATGAACTTAAGGAAATAAGAGACAAAATAAGCAACTTCTGCTCAAGGTTCCAGTAGTGTGTTTAGGCCATGTGGGGATGTATGTGGGCTCTCCTAGATGGAGTTCTTGGAAATAAACTTTGAGACAGTTTCTTGCAGAAAATTTATTGCGAATGTATTCAGGAGGGACATCGAGGGACATCCCTTCCATCTAGAGGGAAAGGCAGGATTGGGCAGAGGGAGACACCGATCTGTAGTTCTGTGGCAACAGCGGCCTCAGCTGATCCTGCAGGGAGCTCTGGACCTGCGCTGGCACTTTGCAGCCATATTGAGGCACTGGGACCTGGACCTTTGTATCCCTTCATAAGCTAGTCATTGGCTATCGCTAGTCCCCTTGTAGGGACCATCATCCCGGTTGAGGCAGATCCCTGCTAGCTGGGATTGCCAGTGAGGAACTTAGTTGCGAGTTGCCATCATGCAGTATTCTGAGCAGCTGGGACACGATTGTGTCTGTCCTGAGGCGGGGCTCTGGGTGGAGCACCTTAGTGTGACCATGGCCCATCCTCCATGCCGCTCAAGTCCACTTCCTTTTTATAATACGCTCACCCTATCTAGGAACATCTTCTATTGAATTTTGGCTGGTCTTGTTTCCTTGGGACTTAAAAATGAAGGTTTAGTAAGGAAATACTATAACTTTTGCTTCTACAGTAGATCTCAAGGCTGTACCATTCATCCTAGATCCCTCTCAGCCCTGGCTAGCTCCTCTGCTGGTGTGGGTGGCTGATCCCCCAGAGGAGCCTGAGCCCCTGGTGACTATGCCCCTGGTTACTGTGCCCCTGTCAAGTTATGGCTCCTGTTCTTATCCATTTGCCACTCAGTGGTAAGCATGGGGGCATCAAGGGATGCCCAAATTTGCCTTGATTGCCAGACACATTCTTCCCTCCTTCCACCATGGAGCTTAAGCGAAGCCACTCACGTGGGTGAGGGGCAACTTCCCTTACCAGTATGGCTGACACCTTTGCTTGCCTGCCGGCCTTCTGGCATGAAAATCCCAAAGTAATTGGGCGACAGCTATAGCTTGAAGTTCAAAGGGACTCTTACTGTGTCTCTAGGTAGAGATATTTCTCCTTTGAGAATTAGGATCTTTAGACACACAGAACCTAAACTTGCATGGATAACAAGCATAAATACCCCAAGTGGGATACTGGTGGCAGGGGTGATTAATAGTTGTGCCTTTTGGTTCTTGGCCCTATGTATTCTGCCTGATGGGAACACGGAACCATGTACTGGTCATTCTAGATGGTAGTGAGCCTTCCCTGTCCCCAAGGTGGCCCCTCACCTATGTCATTAGGAAGCCTAATGACACTGTTCTTCCAGACTAGAGGCTTCTCAGTACTACAGTATGTGAAAAGACCATTGGTTCTCATGGTCATATGCCCCCCGCCCCAGGACCTCTGCTGCAAAGTGGGTCACTTGGTCTGAGGTAGTTTTTTGTGGAATCCCATGTTGGTGGATCAAACACTGTTTTTTTTTTCCAGATGAATCAAACATTTTGTTTGATTAAAGCAAGCAAGGAACTACTCACTTATTCTCTACTTAAAAGTCATAGTTAGGCAAAAATTTTCAGGCCTGTATTGCAAATACCACCCTGATAGTTTCCAGAACATTATTTGCCACTCAATACCCAAGCTGTTGAGATTTAAAATCTTGTTTGGCAGTGCACCACAGGATTCTAAGTAAACAGGACTTCAGCCGTATCACCTTGAATTTCTTGATTATCTTGTCATGTTTTCTATCCATGGGAACAATTAGTTCAGCTTCCTTAACCACATAACCTAAACCCAATGCTTCCTGGATGTAAAAGGCTGAGTCCCTCCCAAACACTCTTCTAAGGCTTTGCATAGTGATACTGTTCAGGGCTTTGGGCGGGAAAGGCAAACACGTAGCTGGAATAGTATCTTTCCCAGCCAAGATGAATTACAGCCTTTTCCAGGGTAGAAGAGGTCCAATGTAGTTGACTTACCACCAGCTGGCTGGTTGATGATGGTGCCATGTGTGGGTATTTGGTAATATTTGGTGCTGGCACTTGGCAATTGAGATCCTGTGCCATTGGACTCATTCATAGGCTTCATCCCTGCAGTCATGGCTGCTATGTTTATTCATGCATTCAGCGCTGGGGTGACTGGTAACAAAGATAGCCCAATTCACTGTCAACTTGGTTGTTTAATTTCTTCCATCAGAGATGCCCTCTGGTGGGAATTAACATGTGATACAAAGATCTTCAGTGTTCATGCCCACTCTCACAGGTCATCCAAATGCCTCTTCTCAAAACTCTTTCTCCCCAAGCTTCCAGATTATCCCCTGCCATGCCCCTGACTAACTGGCTAGGCCATTGTCCTGGAGTTAATGTATATTTTAACCTCCAACCGTTTGCTTTCTGCACAAAGTGGAGGACGGGTGCATCACTTGAAGCTTTGCCTTCTGGGGAGAGTGCTGTCTTCTGGGCTCCCCCTGAGTGGGCTGTAGTGCAGCAGCAGCTAAGCCTCTTCCCTCCTATGTTTCCAGGGCCTGAGAGGCTCCCTGCAGCTATAGGAGAGGGCCTGGTGCCACAGTCCTGGAGGACATGTGGGTTTGTGCCACTTGCTTACGCAGCTGTACATGTGCTCTCTGAACCTGCTGATGCCTGATCCCTGTTGGAGCACTTTCATTTTTAACGAGTTCTTCTTCTTTTTTTAATCTCAAAAAGTTGATGGTACCATGCCATCTAGGAGGGTTCAACGACCTAATAAGTTCTGTATTTCCTGGCTTAAGGATTAAGTAACAGCTTGCAAGAATAAATGCTGGTAGCAGTTGCTCATAGTTGAGCTGCATCTAGGAAATTTGGCCAAGGACTAAAAGGAATTTCAGAGAGAGACAGAATACCTCCAATGTCCAAACAGCTAGGACTGGCTAAAGCTAACGTATGAAGGAGGCAGGGTTTGTTTTCTCTTTTCATGCAGTTTTGTACTGAAATGTTTTTATAGTAAAAATTGTAATGTACTTGCGTTTTGGTGCTTAAACAACCCAGATTAAAATCTTATGTCTATTATCTTCCAGCTGTGTAATCTCAGGCAAATTATTATTATTATTTTTCAGAAATTTATTTATTTATTTATTTATTTATTTATTTATTTATTTATTTTAGTGATTTCTACACCAACATGGGGCTAGAACTCATGACCCCAAGATCAAGAGTCACACACTGTACTGATTGAGCCAGCCAGGCACCCCTATGAAGCAAATTGTTTAATCTTTCTGAAACTCAATTTGCTAGCTGAAGATTAATGACTAGTATGTACCTCATGGGGTTATTATGAGGATTAAGTGAGATCTTCTTTGCCTGGCATATAAGGGTTGTCCTTTAAATGCTGAGTAAATGATTGGACAAACGATGGTCGCTTTGAGCTGGCATGTGCACAGTGCCTTGTGCAGGACCTGTTGTGAAGGACGGGTGAAGGGGAAGAGGAAAAAGGATCAAGAGGAGCTGGGGTTGCCTCAGATGTCAGTCTCTGCAAGCTGGGATGTGGCAGGTACTTAGAATGTTCAGGTTCTGTGAGCATCTAGAACTGTCACCCCAAAATCACTGAGAAATTACAGGGGGGCCAGGGGTCTAATGCAGAGGGAGTGAGAATGATGGGCAAAACCATTGTAAGGGGTGATCCTGGTGACACTTATATTCCTTGAAACTCCCCCTCTTCTCAGTCCTCTGTTTTGCTTTTGAGGTCCCACCCATCTTCAGCCTACTACCTAGTTTGCTTAAGCTCTTCTCCTCCTCATCCTCTTTTTTTTTTCTTTTTAAGATTTTACTTATTTATTTGGTGGGGAGAGCACAAGTTGAGGACAGGAGCAGATGGAGAGGGAGAAGCAGACTCCCCGCTGAGCAGGGAGCCCAGATGTGAGGCCTGATCCCAGAACCCTGGGATCGTGACCTGAGCTGAAGGTAGGCGCTTACCCAGTTGAGCCACCCAGGTGCCCTGCCCCATCCTCTTTCCTCCTGCACCTTTCCAGGTGTTTTCGTGGTTCGGTTTGTCTTCCATTTCTCACTTCATCTCCTCCTTGCAACCTTCTGGGGTGAATACCTTCTCCTTGTTACTTTGAACCAAATGGGCAGGTCCCCAGGTAGCACAGGATGGATCTTGTCTGCGGAGAGCTACATTTCTGCAGAGTGGACATCATAGTGCTCCGAAAAAAAAAATACTGGCTCAATACATATCTGTTGGGTAATTATCATGTGTGTCTCTTCAGTCTCTTTAGACCTTACAACAAATAAACAGAGAACTCTTATTCATTTTCAGTGTGCCTTTGGAGACATCATGTTACCTCCCTGAGCCTCAGTTTCCTAAGCTGAGAGTATTGGGTGTGATCACTAAGGTCTTTTCCAGTAAGACAAGTACATGATTCTAGGAAGTAGGAGGGCAATAACTTATATACTATCAGATCTTCGCACACTGGCTCTGTGTCATTCAGGTCCCCTAGTCACTCTACCGCATAGCCCCAGCTTTTAATTTCGGATGGTGGTACGTTCAAGGAAGAAACTGCCTGCCTTCCTCTCATCCTTCCTTTTTTCGCCCCTTTCCTTCCTATTTATTTGTTTATTGTCTGTCTCTCCTCACTAAAATGTGAGCTGCCGGGGTTCAGGGCCCAAGTTTTATTCAGTTGTTTCCCTAGCATCAATAACGGTGCCTGGTGCCTAGTAGGTGCTCTGTAAATATTTGTTCAATGAATGACCGAGGTCCATTAAACCTCAGATAAATGAATAGCTAGACTCGTTGCCACTAGATGAATTCTAATAGTTCATTGTGTATTCCATCTAGAACTACGCATCATTTGGGCCAGGTAAGTGAGTTTCTTCGTTGCCTGCAAGTCTCAGGGCAGGAAGTGCCACCACACCTTCAGCTGCTTAGACATTACACTTGCCATGCTGTTCCTTTTGCCTTTTATATCATGCAGTGGCTTCTTAGAGCCTAGGCTTTAGGAAGCACACATGATGGTGGCTCCAGCCTTGTGAATATGATTTGAGGATTTGTTTTAATTTATGAGCTCTTTGGACCAGTCCTTTCTCCCTTTTGAAGCAAGTCTGGAGCCATCATTTGGTAAATCCTGTTGATACTTTTCCATCTCCCACTGGCTGGTTCATTACACTGTCTGGTTTATATGGTCTCCCCATATATTGTCAGCTCATTTGTATGGTGGTTTGTTCTATCTACAGTGCTTCATTGTTTTCAAAGAAAAATAGTATTCACCAGCGAGCATGGCTGCAGATCTTTCTTTGCTGAGATTCTGGAGATAAAACTGCTCCACAGATGAGTGCTTGCTTGAGGCCCAGGGCTAGTGGAATTTAGTGCCTTTCTGAAACTGAGTGTTTTGGATAGGGTGGTGATCTGGAACAGCTGGGACCTCTAGGATGGAAACAAGAGTCTATCTTAGTCGAATTGTAGAGCAAGGGCAAGGGGAGGGTGGGAAGAATGATGAATGTGTGCCAGGGTCTGTGTTGTGCACAATTATCTCAGTTAATCCCCTGGCAAAACAGGAGAAAACCAGTGCTCATTGATTTAAATACCTACAGTGAGTAGGCTGAGCTTGCGACTCAACACAGACCTGGGAGACATCAAAGACCATGACTTTTTTCACTATATCATGCAGTGCCCAGAACAGTGCCTGATACATCAGGGAATCTTCATTGAATGAATGAATGAATGTTGACCAAGCTTGGTTTTACTTCTTTGCAATTTCCATTTTGATGCCCTCTTTTCTATCATACTCCGGAAGTGCTGACCACTTAGCCCCACTCCCTAACTTCGGTGCTCCCTGTGGGTCTGCTATTCTCTGAACTCGAAGATCCATGATTTACCTTGCAAACTGAGCTCTCCACACATCCAGACCTTCCAGTCTTGCTCCTGCTCTTTTCAGGACCTTTGCTAGGAGTTTGGTAAAATTACATGTGCCTCTGTGTTTATGGTGTTCATTATGCCCTTTCCAGGGTCCTTCTTGAAGACTTACTTTAGCGCAAAGATAGATCTCTAATAGCAGCTGTTTCAGGGACAGTTGCAGATAGGTAGAGGGGTGAGATTTTGGGTTGGAGGGAACTTGAATGTCTTTCAAGTTGTCCTAGGCCTTCTGTCCCTTCTGCTTGTGCTGATGAGGCAGAATTGAGAGGGAAACTTAGGTGCAAGGAGAGTGTGTGTTTGGGAGATAGGACAGGGGATTGAAGAATATTCCAGCTATGAGGAAGGAACCATCAGCAGGCAGACCAAGACCTTTAAGTTTCTTTTTTTTTTTTAAAGATTTTATTTATTTATTTGACAGAGATAGAGACAGCTAGCGAGAGAGGGAACACAAGCAGGGGGAGTGGGAGAGGAAGAAGCAGGCTCATAGCGGAGGAGCCTGATGTGGGGCTCGATCCCATAACGCTGGGATCACGCCCTGAGCTGAAGGCAGACGCTTAACCGCTGTGCCACCCAGGCGCCCCCAAGACCTTTAAGTTTCTAATGCTGGAGAATGAAAACAAAATCTCTTCTCCAGACTTCTTCCCTAGATTTTAGGGAAGGGGGATGGAGGATTTTGTTTTCCTACCTTTTAAGAAGACGTGACTCTGTATATAACAATCTATCCTAAGAACCTATCCATCATAAATAGGGAGATTTAGAAACAGAGCTTTGAAGACTTAAAGGCCCCCAAAAGATTGCATCAGTGGTACTCACTTCACTCCACCGCCCCGCCTATCAGGGGTGCCTGCTTACTGAAGCCCAGCCCCATGATCTGAGAAGTCTAGAAGCTTAGAGGGCAGCCCCTTCAATTGTTTTCAGGTAGTAGGGCTAGGAAATCCTCTTCTTGTGACATCCATCCTTTAGCCTGTGTGTGGCCCTGAACAGATTCAGTCCTCTGCCAGGCACAGCTCCAGCTCTCTCAGCTGGCAGAGGGTTAATTATGCATGCAGCTCTGCTCTGCAGAGGGAAAGCACAAAAGGCAGGGTAGAATTAAAGTCACAGAAGCAGTACTTCCTAGCTGATGGTCCTCTGCCCCACATCACCAAACACAGAAATGTGGGTAAAAGTTATAAACACGAGTCACAGTTTTTCTGTTGACTGTGTGACCGATTCTCTGCCTCTGGGCTTCTGCATTTTCATTTGGAATTTCTTTCAGTGATTCTAAGCACCAGAGAAATAATCCTTGCTTTCTCAATCTCTCTCTCTCTGTGTAATAAGGAGTAGGTGCGGTAAGTTGTTAGGAGGGAAGGATCTCAGAGATCTAGATTATTCTATAATTGATAAAGAAGGAAGACCCTTCTGAAATTTTTGCACAGTTCTCAAGTAAAGTCACTGCATATACCATAGCCATAAATAATCACTGACTTTGATTAATCATTGAAGATAGAGTCCAACTTTCAAATGGTCTCCTTTTGGACACAGCATCATTCATGTTTAGTTGGTATTTACTGAGTGTCTACTGAGTGGATAATCCTGTTGCTGCTTCTACATGGAAAGCATTGTTTAAGCCACCTGTGGGTTTGAGATTGACCAGGAAAGAAAAGTCAGTGATATTGGTCAAATCATCGTAATTGTAGCCACCATTTATTGAGTGCCTACTCATTAGATAGATATTGTATGATTTATGTAACCCCTCACTGTGACATCCTTGCCAAATGGCTATTATCAGAGGTTCTGCAACAAGGATCTGCCAGAGCTGGGGCTGCAGTTCAGGCTCTTCTGACTACATAGCCTTGGGTCTCTTCTGGAAGTCACATTGCTTCCCCAGAGGGATGGGGGCAGGAACCAGTCACAAGGCAAGAACAACAACTTTGTGCTGAAAATGTGGTGAGTTCAGTCCAGTCCACACAGCCTCACTGAGCATGCAAACATCTTGTAGGGTAAGTTTAGTCTAGGCAGACATCATGGAGGAGGTGTCTCCTTGGCAAACCATAAAAGGAAGGGGGAATTCATATTCATGGGGAGATCAACTTGGGCTTGCCTTGGTTTTGGTTTGCTTTGAGATCAAACATAACTGACAAATGGAAAAGCTACTCTCCCTTCTCTCCCTCCCTTTTTCCTTCAGTAAGGAGAAAGTCTAACTTAAACGAAGGAATAATCTCCCTCTGGCTCTCTCTTTTTGCCTGTGCTGAGGGTAGGAAAACCCATCTCCCTATTCATCTTCTTCTTCCCTCTCCTCTCAGACTAGAGTTCCCATCCTGTACTTTGTGGTTTTCACTTAACGAATGTTAATGAGATGGCATTGTAATCACCGGATTTTATAAATATCTCATCCACAAATTGGACCACAAAACCCAAATGAGCCAGCTGAGCATCTATATTCCATGAGCCTGTGTTTTCCCCACAGTCTTAGCCAAAGGATGTAAAACGTGTTCTTGCTTTGAAGCTGTTCAGGCCCATGGGTGTTAGATGCCGAGGACAACTGCTGTTTGCCCAGCCCTAAGTCAAGTGCTTGTTGGGTACGAGCCTTTCACAGAGTCCTGGGTGATGTAAGGGATTTAGGCTTGATCAATTATACTCTTTTCAAGTTAACGCTAGAAAAATGAGAAATTGATTTTTTTGACGAAACAATATTTTAGAAATTCAGGATATAAAAATGGGATTTGACCTCTCTTATCAAGTCAGCTATCATCATGATGATTACAGTCTACAATTATGCCATATTTTGTATGTCATGGCCTAACACGATCAGCTTGTCAGATTTGTTCGGGGAGAGGGTAGAGCAATGATAAAGCATCCAGCTGTGACTGCTTTGTGGTGTGAAGGGGAGAACCTGGAAGATCCATCTTATTCCGCAAATTTGCTGGAGTGAGCATCCTCAGACATGGGCATCAGAATCTAACAATCCTGCTTAATCTCTCTGCAGAGATCTTATAAGCAAAAGCGATATTGAATGATTTTTCTGGTGTTTCATATCTGTTCCTGGTATTTCTTATTTTGATGCTTCTATTATACCTAAATCATAACCAGATAATAAGTGAAGAGATAATGTATATTCCAGTCTGTTTACTCACTGATCCGTTAAACAGCATTTAGAAGATAGGATTGAACTTTACGCACTGTTGTATCCTGGGTACCTAGCACGCTGCTTGGCCCACCGGAAGGATTTAATTCATATGCATTGAATATCTGTAAATAATAGTCCACCCTTCGAGCTGTCTGAAAAAATAGTCCCCAGGCTTCCCCCCTGCAGTAATAGAAAAGAAATCCCAATTCTTTAAAATTGGCCTGTAAAAAATGATGCTTGCTTTGGGCAAGTGATTGTTTGCAAGGTGGTTAGTTAATCCAAACATTTGAGTGGCCTGGTGAGTGAAACAAAAAATAAATACAATGGAAGGAGAACTTGAAAGATTTTGTTACAAACCACCACCACCACCACCACCTTCCTCACATATGGGAACCTGAAATGACTGTAACTTTAACTTCTTACTGTTAATTTCCAGGTACTTCGATATTTTTCAATACCAGTTATTTAATCACTAATTTAAAATGTCATTATAATCATATACTGATTCTTGGAACTGCTCTCAGAATTTCTGTTCCAGAACAGAATATATTGACTTTTTTGTCTACTCATTCACTAATAATACACTTTTAATTGTAGTAACTCTTTTATATGTTTTAACATCTGCAAAGGCTAGTCATTCATTATTAATTGTTTTTCAATAATTTTTTGGGTTATTTTTATATAGCTATTTTTTAGGCTGAACTTAATAGACATTTCGTCAAGTTAGGTTGTTTTTTGCTTGCTCTCTGCCTTCTGTTCCCAAAATCTGGTTGGAATTTTTATGGGAACTGTGTTACATTTATTTATTAATTTGTGGGAAAATTGACCAATTTATGATGTTCCATCTCTCCATTTGATGTTCTGTCTCCCAGTGTAGAGGCAACACTGTAGCAGGGAAACAAGCAGACTAAGAATCAAGGCACGTGGATTCTAGTCTCTGCTCAGTCGTAACTGTGTGCCTGTTGATGTTGTTTTCTTGTCTCGGATGCTGAAAAACATAAATACATTTACATATCTGCAACTTTAATATTTATGGTTTTATTTATTTATTTATGATTTATTATCCTTTGTTTGATAGAATGTGGATACCCTCTCCTTAATTCTGGGATTTAGGGTCAGATAAAAAATGAGTTCATAACTCATTATCTAGAAGGCTTCTAAGTCTGGTTAAGGAAATAGGAAGTTACAAAAGACCATTGTTTCCACCCTACAAGGAGAATAAGCTACAAAATCATAACTTTAAAAACTCATCAGACACAATAGCAACCCAAGTATCCGTGGAGGAGTGAACAGATAAACAAGATGTGGTATCTACATATAATGAAATATTGAAATATTGAAATATTCAGCCTTAAAAATAAAGGAAATTCTGACATGTGACAACCTGGATGAACCTTGAGGACAATATCCCAAGTGAAATAAGCTGGTTACAGAAGGACATAGATCATTGGCTCTGCTCACATGAGGTGTCCAGAGTAGTCAAATTCATAGAGTCAGAAAGTAGATTGGTTGTTGTCAGGGGCTGGGAAGAAAGAATGAGGAGCCAATTTTAAATGGGTACAGAGTTTCAGTTAGGAAAGATGGAAAAGTTCTGGAGATGGATGGTGGTGCTGGTGCCACAACAATGTGAATGTACTTAATGCCACTGAAATGTACACGGAAAAATGAATAAAATGGTAAATTTTATGTTATGTATATCTTATTCATTTTTATTTATTTTTTAAAGGTTTTATTTATTTATTTGAGAGAGAGAGAGAGAGCACAAGCAGGGGAAGGGGCAGAGGAAGAGGGAGAAGCAGGCTCCTTGTTGAGCAGGGAGCCCAAAGTGGGCTCCATCCCAGAACACTGGGATCATGACCTGAGCCGAAGGTAGATGCCTAACTGACTGAGCCACCCAGGCACCCCTGTTATGTATATTTTATCACAGTCAAGAAGAAACCCTGAGAACTGAGGACAGAAAGAAACTTGAAGGAAATACAATCCAGGAGTATTAAGATAATGAAGTAAATAAGCTATTTCTGGGTGGGAAGAGCAAGACAGTGGAAGGGAGAAGAACATGCCAGAGGCAGGGATAAGAAGCCAGCTGAGCTTCAGGTAACTTCAAAAAATTAAGTCTTCTATAGGTCTGTAATTGACATATAATACATTTCAAATATTTAAAGTGTAAAACTGGATACATTTTGACATTCTTATATACTCGTGAAACTATCACCACAACCAAAATAATGAACATACTGCTTCTAAAAATTTCTTTGTGTCTGCTCTCTAATCCTTCCTTCTCAGCTCTCTCCCACCCCTCGCCCTCCTCCCCAGGCAGCCAATGATCAGCTTTTGTCACTATAGATTAGCTTGTATTTTCAAGAATTTTATATAAATGGAATCATGCAGTATGAACTCCTTTAGGCTTGGCTTCTTTCACTCAGCATAATTATGTTACGATTCATTTATATTCTTGAGTGTTTCAGTAGTTCGTTCTTTTTGTTGTGAGGTAGTATTTCATTGTGTGGCTGCTCTCCACAATATTCAACCATTCATCTGCTAATGGACATTCGGTTGTTTCCAGGTTTTGGCTGCTACAAATAGAGCTGCTGTCAGTAATTGTGCACAAGTCTTTACATGGACATATGCTTTCTTTTCTTGGGTAAATACAAAGGAATAGAATAACTAGATCATAGAGAAGATAGATGTCTAACTTTTAGACACCAGATCGTTTTCCACAGTGGTTGTACCATTTTAAGTTTCCACCAGTGGGGTATGAGAGCTCCAGTTTCTCCAGGTCCTCACCAACACTTGAGAGAATCAGTCTTTTTGATTTTAGCCATTTAAATGAGTATGTAGTGGCATTTCATGTTTTAATTTGGATTTTGCTAATGACTGGTGATGGTGAGCATCTTTTCCTGTGCAAATTTGCCATCTGTTCAAATCTTCTGATGAACTTTTAGTGGCCACATGTAGGTTGGCATGACCAGTTAGTATCTTAGGAACTCCAGCCACAGATCAGGTTTGCACCACCTCATTAATGCTTTATAGTGGACTTCACTGACTGCACGGAGGTAGTATACTCTATTAGTTTTCCAGGGCTGTCGTAACAAAGTACCACAAGCTAAGCGACTTAAACGACAGAATACAAAATAGGAAAGATCTTAGATTAGTGCAACAACACACCCAAAAATGCTCCATTACATTGGAATAACAGAAGGAGAGGGGAGAGAGGATGGGGCAGATGAAATACTTGAAGAAATAAGGGCCAAGAATTTTTAAAAATTGTTAAAAGATGCTAACCTACTAATCAAAGAATCTCCAAGAACTCCAATTCAAGGGAAACCAATTCTAGACATATGTTAGTCAAGCTGCTGGGAAACAAAGATGAAATAATAATAATAATCTTAAAAGCAGAGAAAAAAGAGTGTATCACATATAGGTGAAAAACAGTAAGAAAACAGGCTGACTTCTTGTCTGAAATAGCAGGCTACAGGAAACAATGAAAGAATAACTTTAAAATACTGACAGATGAAACAAAAGCTGCCCATCTAGAAACCTATTATCTGGTGACAATATCCTCTAAAAACTAAGGTGAAATAAAGACATTTTTCAGATAAACTAAGACTGAGAATTAATTTTCAGCAGATCTGCACTATAAGAAATAACAGAGGAAGTCCTCCAGGCTAAAGGGACATGATACCAAATGGAATCCTGGATTTTCAAGAAGATTGAAGACTACCGGAAAAGATAATTATCTCGATAAATATAAAATACCTTTTAAAAATTATTAGATAGGTAGACACACCTATATGTATCTCTCTCTGTGTGTCTATTTGCATTTCTTTAAAAGAATATGGGCTGCTTAAAGCAAAACAGTAACACTATATCCTGGGGTAATTAAACATATGTTGAAGTAAAATATATGAGAGTAGGAGCACAAGGATTAGGTAAAGGAACAACTGGGTTATCCTGTTTTAATCTTCCAATGTTAATGAAGCTATATTAATATTATTTGAGATTAGATCGTCATAAGTTACAGATGCATATTACAATTTATAGCACAATGATTAAAAAAACAATACTAAGAAATATAGCTGAACAGACCGTAGGAGATACAAAATGAATTACTAAAAATAACTTATTAACTTCAGGCCTGGAAAGGAGGAACAGAAAATAAACAACAGAAGAAACAAAGAGAGAATAGATACCAAGATGGAGAACTGAAATAGATGCATATATATGCATTAAATGTATATTATCTGAATACCCCAGGCAGTGGTTATCAGGCTGAATAAAACATGCACTCGCACACACACACACACACTCTCTCTCTCTCTCTCTCCCCCTCACAATATATATATAAAATAGAGGGTGGAAAAACATATAACATCCACATTCTAAGCATACGAAAGTTGGTGTGCTTAATATCATAAAAAGTGACTTTGAAGCAAGAGTCTTATCAGAGATAAAGAAGAATATATTATGATGATAAAGGGATCAATTCATCAAGATTTAATATTCCTAAATGTACATACATCTAATAAGAGAAGTTCAATATTATGACACAAAATTGATCTTCCTAAATGGAAAAATAGACAAAGTTACACTTGTAGTTGGTGATTTTATACCCTCTCAATGGACAGGAAAAGTAGACCGAAAATTAGTGACCCTGAGCTTCTGGATCTCTGGCTTGGTGTAATTAATTTTGGAAAGTTCTTGACCATTATTACTTCAAATATTTCTTCTCTCTTTCTTGTCCTGGTATTCTAATTCTCCTGGTATTCCAATTATGCATATGTTGTACCTTTTGATATTGTCCCACAGTTTTTGGATGTTCTGTTTTTTGTTTTTTGGGTTTTTTTCCCCCATTCTTTTTTTCTCTTTGTATTTCAGTTTGGGAAGTTTCCATTGACATATCTTCAAGCTCACTGATTCTTCCCTTGGCTATGTCCTGTTTACTGATGAACCCATCACAGCATTCTTTATTTCTGTTACGGTGTTTTTGATTTCTGGCACATCTTTTGATTCTTTCTTTTGCTTCCATCTCTACCCATTACCCATTTGTTCTTGAATGCTTTCTCTTTTCCATTAGAACTCTTAACGTGATCATCATTGTTATTTAAAATACCCTGTCTGATGCTTTGACATCTCTGTCACATCTGAGTCTGGTTCTGATGATGGTTTGTTCAGACTTTGTTTCATTTTTCATTTTGGTTTGCTTTGTCATTTTTTCTTGAAAGCCATGCATATTATTTTGGGTACTAGGAACTGAGATAAATATGCTTTTAGTGTGATGATTCATGTTAACCTGACTATGATTTGGGCTGTGTTTTTATATTTGCCATAGTTCCAGGTGCCAGAAGGTTCAGCTTCTTCTAGTGTCTTTGCTTTTGTGTCCTCTTGAATTTGGGTTTCCCTAAATACTCCTCTATGGCTTGCAGCTCTTTCATTACACCAGCATTCTCTTGGTGTGGTGATAAGGTAGGGGAAGGAGGAACATTTTCTAGTCTAAATCTCGGTTTTTTTGTGGACCTGTGTCTCAGAGCTGTGACCTTCACAACTGTTTCTTCAGTGGTATTCCTTTTTTCCTCTGGCCCCTTACTCCCCTACCTGGATGCAGCACTTCCACTAGATTTTTTTGAAGCTCTGGCCCCTGCTGATTGCATTTCCCCCCTTTAAGTGAGATAGGAAGGCTGTAGGGGGCTGGAGTGGGACGAATTCCCTCCCTTCAGCTGGTACAAGGCTCTGGCAAAATCTTTTCCCTGGAAGGTGGACCTTTTTTATAGATAAGGCTCTAGCTCGGTGTATTTAAAATGATTACTCTTCCTTTCCCCCTTCTAGAGATGTAAGCTGTAGGATAGCTTTTATGTGAATTCTAAGAGTGGGGAGAGTAATCTATGGAGATAGAAATCAGGATGCGTTTGCCTCTGGGGTGGGAGAATTGACTGAAAGGGGATTAATAGAAATTTCAGGATTGATTGAAATATTTTATATGTTGTTTTGGGTGTCAAAGTCATGGGACTGGACACTTAAAATTTGTGTACTTTTTTATACTTCAGTAAGAAAATAAGAAAACTAGCCTATAGATATGGAAGAGCACAGTACTGTTAGCCAAGTGTGTGTAGTAACCATGAGGATACTGATGAATGGAGATCCTAGGATGCACAAGCCTAGGCGAATAGTATGGGAGAGGCAACTTGGTGTCAATACTTTACTTTGTGAGCTTGCATCAGTCCCTTCACCTACCCAGGTTTGAGTTTCCTCCTCTATGAAAAGAAGTAGCTAGACCAGATGATCAAAAAGTAGGGTGATCTTATATATTGTCCACATCATGACATTCTTGAGAGGCAGATGTGGCTCTTAATAATGATGCCAGGAGAAGAATCATAAAACCACTCCTATCCTGGGCTGTGGGGTGAACGGTCGTCTTCTCAATAAGGGTCTCTAAAATGTCTCAGACCATGGGAGGTGGCAGCCTGGGTATCAGCAGGAGTGGGGATCTAGGAGCTGGATCTTGTGAGCTCTCGTGGGTTTTGTTTGATGTAATGACATGTCGGGACCTGTCAGCACAGCTTCTGGTAGGGCAGGAGCGGGATTTCAGAAAGGCCCTTCGATCAGTGGACTGCTGTTTTCCATGCCTGTGGATAACAATGACTTTCTAATAGTAAGACACTGACATTTCTAGGCTAAAAACTATTGTTGAAATGAAGCTAATTTCTCAATAGGATGAAAAACGGGTCCTGCTTTCACCTGCTCTGATGATATGAAAATAATGAATCTCCTTTAGAGATTACCCACTTTTTTTCAATCTTCAGAGGCAGTTGATTAACATTTATTTATTTATTTGCTTATTATTATTTTTTTTTTTAAAAAAGATTTTATTTATTTATTTGACAGAGATAGAGACAGCCAGCGAGAGAGGGAACACAAGCAGGGGGAGTGGGAGAGGAAGAAGCAGGCTCATAGTGGAGGAGCCCAACGTGGGGCTCGATCCCACAACACCAGGATCACGCCCTGAGCCGAAGGCAGATGCTTAACCACTGTGCCACCCAGGCGCCCCTATTTACTTATTATTTTAAAAGAGATTTATATATTTATTTATTTGAGAGAGACAGAAAATGAGCAGGGGAAGGGGCAAAGGGAGAGAGAAAATCCCAAGCAGACTCCCTGCTGAGTGTGGAGCCCAATGTGGGGCTCAGTCCCAGTACCTCAAGACCATGACCTGAGCTGAAATCAAGAGTCAGACACTCAAGTGACTGAGCCACACAGGCATCCTGATTAACCTCTATTTATAAAACTCATAGAGATTTTAAGGTATTAGTGTCATCTCTGTGCTGCCAAAGCTTTGAGAGGACTAAGAAGGTTCTAAGTGACTAGGGTTCTAGCCTTTCCGAAATATAATAATGTCATGTTGATGGAATTCACTTTACTAAGAGACATCTGACTTGAATCCATTCCTAGGAAGAATCAAGTGGGTAATACAGTCTCTAATACAGAGACTAGAAGATATCTAGGAGGTGACTGGAAAATGTCCTGGAAGTAAGATCCTAGGAAGAGAGTGAGTTTTAGACAAAACAAAGTACTGTGCTCAGTTAGGTGGGACTGAGACCCTTATGAATAAAGAAGTTTTTTTTTTTTATAAATGAGTCCAGTCTCCAAGACAGTGAGAGCAGCAATCAGCCTTCCAATTTGTATGCTGCTAAATAGGAACTCTTTGTCCCCACACATGCCCTGGCAGCTGCATCCTGTGCTGAGAATCAGAAGGGGAGATTCTAGTCCCAGGTCTGCCCTGGAAAGGTCAGATTGCCTGGTGGCTAAGTCTATGGACTTCATTAACATGACCTTGGGAGTTAGTGACCACCTTAAAGGATGGTAGAGAGGAAAATGAGATAATGTTTTAAAATCCTTTAGTGTACTGCTCGGAATGTCATTCCATAAATTCCACTACTAGAGAGCTACTCTCAGATTCTGCATGGTGCCTCTACAGTTCTTAACCCTTTTTGTGCTGCTGGATCTCTCTTGACAGTCTAGCGAAGCCTGTAGAGCTTTTCTCATAATTTTAGAAATGCAATAGTATTGCATATGACTATCAAAGTAGCAAAAACAAAATTTTTGGTATAATAATATGTGTTTCTTAGACCAATGCGTTAAATAAGATTTAATGGTGTCTCTGATACCTATTCATTTCAAAGTTGTGATGAACATATGCTATTTTAAGATATCTGTTGAAAGTTGATATGAAAATATCTGGAATTTCTATCGGTGACCAGGGCACAGATATTGCTAATATCACTGTGATTTGTTGCCTGCTTTCATAATCGAATGAAATTTATTAATTTTAGTTGAAGGTTAATCAAAATAGAGATGTAATTGGTTTCCCATCCAGATTCAGGGACCTCTTGAATTCTTTGTAGAGTGAGTCATTGTTTCCCAGGACTTAAGAGTTCTAATGCTAAAATTGGGACAGTCCCATGCAAACTGGGCTGGTTGGTTACTTAGTGAACCCCTGTTTAAGCATGCTTGCTTTGGAAGCTCCACGGTAAGATGTACGTTTTTTTCTCAAAGGTAACCTATTACCCCACTATTACCCTTTCTTCTGTCAGGAGGAATTAGAATTAGCTTCAGTGACCTGACTTATCAAGTGATATAGTTCCTTTAAATCTACTTTGCTTTAATTTTTTAAATGCTTTCTTGATTTTAATTTTCAGTGAACTCTGTTGTGTTTTTATTGTTGCTGTTGGAAGCTGGCAAGTTCATTACTAATTGCAGTATAACAGTGGTTGTTTCAAATCTAAGCCAGTGCCTTCTGATTAGAGAAGTCAGAAAGCCACATCCAGCATAGGCGTGCACATAGAAAAGCCAAATAGGGCCACAGCAGCGAGGGGTGGAGGATGTAGATGCCCAAAGGGATGCAAGGAGACACTTTGTTTCTGATGTCCCCATGCTTTTTTTTAGCACAGTCATGCAAAGGGACCCAGTCCTGAGTAAGAGTCAGGGGACCTAGGCTCTAGTCTTGCACCTGTCATTCATTAGCTGTGTGACTTAGTAGAAGTCAGTTCACTCCTCTGGGCCCCTGAAGTTCCTTCCAGTGTTAATATCCTCTGGTTGTCAATCTGAGAAGCCATACCTTTAGTGCCCATTCACCTGGGAGGTACCATCCCTCAGCATCCTGTTTCTAGATGGAGGAAAGGACATTTACAAGGAGTGCCTGTCCCTCCTCACTCCCCACTTCGAGCCAGGTCTCAAAATGCCATTAGTCATGGCTCATGGAGCTGCTGGCTCCTGGTCTGTAGGCTCCCCACAAGGAACGCCATGGAGTATTCATGGAGCTCCATTGATATTCAGCTCAAGTGGGTTATTGGGGACAGCTGTCTGTGGAGATTGATATTCCTGTGTATGGCTGTAAAAGTGAGTAGGGCCGACTGTTTTTCCCTGTTTAGCTTCTATTGGTTGGTTGAACATTTTAGCTGATGTAAAAAGACACCTCACTCTGGCTCCCAGTGCTTCATCTAGTCATGGCAATCACTTGTGGATAGGGCTGAGCCGCAAGTAAAGCTTCCATATCCCATGAGGGATGTTTTTAATTGTATTCTGAGTGGAATCATTGTGTTTTTTGGTGGGGAGGGGAAAGAAACAAACAATCAAACAAACTTTTTTTTTCAGATCACAAAAATAAATGTTTACTGGAGAAAATTTAGACAATTATAAAAAGGCACCAAAATACCACCATGCAGTGATAACCACTGTTAAGTAAGATGCTGGTATCTATCCTTCCAGGTATAGATGTGAGAGAAACACTTAATAGAATATCTGAAGGGATTTCTGAATGTATCTACTCATGAAAACTATCTCTACTATCCAGTGAGCTTCATTCTGAAATTAAGTAGTATGTGCTCACTCTTCAGAGCTATTTACTTGAGAAGAAAAGAATAGGGTGGAAAATGCAAGCCTTTCTGGAGGAGCTAGGATCTGTAGCTCGATACCAAGAAGTTCAGTTGGGACAATTTCTATTTGCACACCATCTTTTGGTGATATCTGTTTGTAAAAGTGTAAAGTCTAGGGGTGCCTGGGTGATTCAGTCAGTTAAGCATCTGACTTTGGTTCAGGTCATGATTTCTGGGTTCTGGGATCAAGCCTGGTGTCGGGCTCCCTGCTGAGCAGGGAGTCTCTTTCTCCCTCTCCCTCTGCTCCTCCTCCCCAACTCATGCTCTCTCTCTCTCTCTCAAATAAATAAATAAATAAATAAATAAATAGAATCTTTAAAATAAAGTAAAAGTGTAAAGTCTAAGGTACTGTATTAATTTGAGTAAGCTAGGTTATGTTTTGGTAATAAATTAACCCCCAAATCTCAATGGTTTAACAACAGAAGTTTATTTGCCTCACTTGAACACTTTGGGAATGCAAAATCATGAATAGGTTTCTGAAGATGTCATTTTTCTATGAGTCTGTCAGGAATCTATCTGACCACTCTGGCTTCCTGCCTCCCTTTCTATGTCCACTTTCTCCCTCCCCAGAGGGACCAAGTCTATTTTTCTTTCTTTATCAGAGTGCTGCTGCCTATATTATCCCTTGAGTTTCTTTTGTGTGTCCCCAAACTGGCAGCCGAGGAGGGCCTGGCTCCAGTTCCCAGCACCTAGGCTTATTTTCATAATTCTCTCCTTATATGGGCTGGGGCTTGGGGGTGCTCTGGGCTTGCTCAGTCATGTCCCAACTGCCTGGCTCAGGGAGCCCCATTGCAAGTCTGAGATTATTATGGTTTATGTGTCTCAAGGGCAGTCCCTAGTTTGAAAACAAGGTGAAGTCTTGAAGTTGGAATGAGGACACCAAGCTGGAAGCTGAGTAGGTGGGGGACTGTGGGGAGTTACCATGTGAGGAAGGTCCATGTAGTCAGAAGAAAAGCAAATGAGGAGGACTTCCTGAGGCAGCATGCTGAGACCATTTAAAGGGGCTGCCAGAGAGTTAACTCTACCCACAATGGGGAAATAGTCTAGGCATGCAGCAAAGGGAATATAGGGAATTACAAAGGTTAAAGAGAATGACAGAATTCTCTGGTCCCTTGTCCCTAGTTGGTAGTTCATGATTTTCTTCTTTAGAGAGTATCCAGGTCAACCCACCCCTCTCCCTTTTATACCAAGGACTTACTGAACTTACCTCTTCCACCATTACTTGTCCCTGCTGTAGTGTTTGCTTTATTCATTACATGGAAATTCCCTCCCTTAGTTAGGACTGGATCAGAGAGTGAGAGCAGACTGGCCATGTGTGTTCCCCGGCACAGGCAGAGCATTTCTTGGTCTAGGCCATCTAAGTTCGGGGCTTATGGGGGAATGTCTCTCATCTGGGAACACTCAGCTTCCTACAGGAAAAACCATTTGGGCCATTTCTTTTGAGAAGCCTTCACATTCATGTAATTTTGTCTCCTAAAAATGCAGTCTCCAAGGAGTCATTCTGGTCTTGACATACTTTAAGGCAGAAAACTTTCTTGTGCTGTAAATGTTCCATTTTGAAGGATGTAATACTTCTAAGAGGACAAAACAAATCTATGTGTTCAGTTTCTGATTTTCTATTTAACTCTGACTTTTCTCTCCTTTAAGTCACTCGATCACCCTCTGTACTTTGTGAATGATAGTTTCCATTTCTGAGAAAAATGTCTCCAACTAAATTTCCACCTTAGTTCCCAACAGGCTTTGTTTGCCGATTAGGTCACAGAGGTTTCTGGAGGCGAAATCAGACATATTAGTGTCTGTGACTAAAGTTGTTTAGATCTTTTTCTATATATCTATGATATCTGCTGCAAGATGAGAATGAGTTAAATTGATCTTTAAGTGTTGAACAACTGTGTCTACTGAAACATTCCAGACATTTCTTCTGAACTTATCACTTCTATGTCATAGGTTGGTCAACTTTTGTATTTTCACCATATGCGTTTTTTACTTTCAATGTGGTTGCATGCACCCCAGCCGGAAAACTCACTTAACAGTAGATCAGTATCTCTGGCACTGAGCGTCTCTTGGGTGTCAGAATGAGTTCTTCTATACTAGTAACATCTTCAGAATTTGTTGATTTTGGAGGTGATGTTTGATTTGTTTCTGAATCCATTGTTGGAAGCATATCCATTTACTGTCTGTAGACTGGAAAGCTTTATAAATGTAATTTGAGAACATGCCTTCCACCACCCAGTAATGCTGTTGGGCTTTTACTGTATGGATTTGTTACCTTCAAAGGGGAAGATGACACCTGATGTACATCTGAGTCTGCCATCACAGAATTGTGTTCCATGGCCCCTTCTCTATGGGTCCTTAAGTGACTTGGTGGTCAGGGTTATATTGTAAATGGATGTAGTGGGTTGAGCTGTGGCCTCCAAAAGATGTATACTCCTGGAATGTGACCTTATTTGTAAAACAGGTCTTTGTAGATGTCATTAAGTTAAAGATCTTGAGATGAGATCACTCTGGATTATGGTGGGCCCCAAACCCACTGGCAAGCCCTTAGAAGAGAAGGGGAAACAGATGTAGCCATACAGAGAAGGCCATGTGAAGATGGAGGTAGATTGGAGTTATGTCCCTACAAGCCAAGGAACATTGGGGTTGCCAGCAACCACCAGCGGCAAGGAGAGAGACCAAATGATTTGCCCTCAGAACTTCAAGAGGGAATCAAACTTGCTGATACCTTGATTTCAGACTTCTGGCATTAAGAACAGTGAGAGAATATATTTCTGTTGCTTTAAACCATCAAGATTGTGGTAATTTATTATGACAGCCCTAGGAAATGAATACAGTGGGGGTTGTCAAATGAAATATTTTACATAAAGAACACTTAAAGCAAGGGTTGGCAAACTATAGCCCCATGGGCCAAATCTGGCTGCTGCCTTTTTTATAAATAAAGTTTTATTGGAACACAGCCATACTCATTCATTTATGTATCATTTCTGGCTGCTTTTATGTTATGATGTCAGAGTTGAGTAGTTGTGACAGAGACTGTAAGACCTACAGTGATTAATACATTTACTAATATATTTTTTGTGCAAATACAGATTTATTTAAGAGAGGGACAGCAATGGGGAAATAGGGAATTCTGTAGCGATTTCTTCAGCCACCCTTAATACTTCTGCTTTGAAAATCTTTATGTTCATATTTCAATTTGCTTAAAGTCACATCTCTCCTATAGAAGTGGAGATACTGATTAAAAGAAAGTTGACCAAAAAAACTGACCTATAGGATTTGCGTAGCCTCAAGGTAGATTGTTAGTTCATCCTCCTCATTTTGGGTTCTTGGGCTTAATGTGAATTGGAAGCATTATTAGGTTGGTAGGATTGAGTAAGCAATAAACATCCTCTTGGAATAAGGAAAAGAGCTATCTATCATTGTATTGAAGGTTTGTCTTTCCCAGATAGTCCTGGGTGCTTTTTATTTGATTAGCAATAAGGAGCGATTGGATGGGCTTTCTCTATAAATGTGTGAAGTTCTCCCATCTCCTACACAGGAGATGCAGTAACTGAATTAAAGTAGCACACACCAGTAACTTATTTATTTATGTTAATATAGTACATAAAAAGGCATTACCTCTCTGTGGAGGAAGTCATCCTCAATGATGATGCATGCTTTTCTCCTAAACCTTTTGCCTTTTCTAAGCGTTTTAAAGTTTTCCAGGGAAATAAAGATTTAGAAAGTTGGTCATTGACCTTCCATTGAACATTTCTGACTGCCTTTGAAAAAGACTCCTCTTGCAAAAATTTTTCATGTCTCCTGAAAATCTAAGAGATTATTCAGGGAAATAATCATGGATGTTCAAACATTGTTACAAAGATGTTCGTGAAAGCACAGTTTACAGCAATGAATAATGGCAAAGAACCTAAACTTAAATTTGAAACGATAGAAAATGTGTTAAATAAATGCTTCCGTACTGTGAGCTTATCAAAGAATATTTAATGGCAGGGAAAGATGCTCTTGGTATATTTTAAGGTGGAGAAAGGGCAGAAAACACACAGGATACATGGTTTAGAACCAGCACACAGGTGAAACAGATGAATGTTTTAGATGGGTTGTTTTTTTAAAAATATTTTTGCTTATCTCTATTTCCTAATGGTTTTTCAAAGAATATTTTTTATAATGAGAAGAAAAAAGAGTTAACTTAAGATGAGCAGACTGTCCTACCAAATATTTCATTTAGAGTTAAGAATGTTGGCTGATAGAAAAATAACTTTCTTTTCATTTTGCTTCCCGGAAAAACTTTCTTTTCATTTTGTTTCGTCATCAGGCTAACTCACTCACTAAGAAAAGTGTACTCAAAATGGGGGATAGGTCAGTTGTTGAGGCGGGTATCAGCAACCCCAGGCCTTTTGACCCTGTGCGAGGCCCGCTGGGTAAAGAGACCGCATTCTTGCTTACCCTGATGCAGAAAACCTACTTCCTTGGCTGGCTTGGGAGTGTTGGGTCAGATTGGTCCTTTCATGAGTGGGGTTTCCTTAATCCTCTTTGTCTTGATCAAACTGTGGCAATGCATTTTCGTAGGGAAAAAAATTCTACTTTTAAAATTTAATTTGTACTAAGCAGCCCCAGGCAAAGAGAGCCTGCAATAAACTTGGTGTCAGTTTCAAGTTTTGCCAAAGTTTGTAAAGTGCTTTGTTTTAGAAGAACTTACCATTTCTGTGTTGGGGTGGGTAATCATCAGACTGGCAAGTAGTTTTCAGAAAATATAAGCCTTAAGTATTACATTTGGCGTTTACAGTTTTTATTGTGTTCACTTTAATGGGACCATTCTTTTTTCTTTCTGTCCCTCTCTCTGTCCCTTACCTGTATTCCAACATTCTCTGGCACTGCCCAGGATGAAAGATATCCCCTTGTAATGTGTGGAACTGTAAGTTCCTTCAGGATAGGCATTGTGATTTTGTATCCTGTTCCTCTCCTGCCCGGTTTTGTACATAGTGACCAATAAGGACTTTTAGTGTGAATTAAAGGGCATTGCAGCAGGCTCTTCCAGATGGGACCCTGTTTCCTGAAGGCAGGGTCTTTCCAATAATGTGATATTTTTACCCTATGCAAGTTCTTGTTTTGTTTGAAATTATAATCAAGCAAGTACAAGAACAGGATGCACTTTGGTGCATGAATATGCTGGGATAGCTTCATGTTGGAGCATGGCATTTGAGAAAAACGATTCCTAGGACTGTTGATTCATTCAGTCAACACATATTATTCATGGTGCCGTCTGAGGCAGCTCAGTCAGAGCGGAGGGAGGACTTTTGGTGTCTGTGGTGGAGACATAAAGATGGGAAGGGAAGTGGAAAAAAGACAGTCTCTTCAATAAATGGTGCTGGGAAAATTGGACAGCTATATACAGAAGAATGAAACTTGACCACTCTCTCACACCATACACAAAGATAAACTCCAAATGGATGAAAGACCTCGATGTGAGACAGGAACCCATCAAAATCCTAGAGGAGAACATAGGCAGGAATTTCTTCCACATCGGCCACAGCAACTTCTTTCATGGTATGTCTCCAAAGGCAAGGGAAACAAAAGCAAAAATGAACTTTTGCATCAAAAACTAGGGATGTACTGTCTGGTGACTAACATAATATAATAAAAAATATTATTATAAAAAAATGAACTTTTGGGACTTCATCAAGATAAAAAGCTTCTGCACAGCAAAGGAAAGTCAACAAAACAAAGAGGCAACCCACGGAATGGGAGAAGATATTTGCAAATGACACTACAGATAAAAGGCTGGTATCTAAGATCTATATAGAACTTCTCAAACTCAATACCCAAGAAACAAATAATCAAATAGAAAAATGGACAGAAGATATGAACAGACAATTTTCCAGTGAAGACATACAAATGGCTAACAGACACATGAAAAAATGTTCAACATCATTAGCCATCAGGGAAATTCAAATCAAAACCACACTGAGATACCACCTTACACCAGTTAGAATGGCAAAAATTGACAAGGCAAGAAACAACAAATGTTGGAGAGGATGCAGAGAAAGGGGAACCCTCTTACTCTATTGGTGGGAATGCAAGTTGGTACAGCCACTTTGGAAAACAGTGTGGAGGTCCCTCGCAAAGTTAAAAATAGAGCTACCCTATGACCCAGCAATTGCACTACTGGGTATTTAACCCAAAGGTACAAACATAGTGAAGAGAAGGGCCATATGCACCCCAGTGTTCGTAGCAGCATTGTCCACAATAGCCAAACTGTGGAAGGAGCTGAGATGCCCTTCAACAGACGAATGGATAAAGAAGATGTGGTCCATATATACAATGGAATATTACTCAGCCATCAGAAAGAATGATTACCCAACATTTGCATCGACATGGATGGGACTGGAGGAGATTATGCTAAATGAAATAAGTCAAGCAGAGAAAGACAATTATCATATGGTTTCACTTATTTGTGGAACATAAGGAATAGCAGGAGATTGGTAGGAGAAGGAAGGAAAAATGAAGGGGGGGATAAACAGAAGGGGAAATGAACCATGAAAGACTATGGACTCTTGGAAACAAACTGAGGGTTTAGAGGGGAGGAGGGTGGAGGATTGGGATAGGCCGGTGATGGGTATTAAGGAGGGCACGTATTGCATGGAGCACTGGGTGTTATACGCAAACAGTGAATCATGGAACACGACATCAAAAACTAATGATGTACTGTATGGTGAGTAACAATCATAATTAAAAAAAATAAAGATGGGAAGGGAGATAAAAAAAAAGAGGTGACACATAGACTCTGGTGTATCCATCCACTGATCCATCCATCCCTCCACCCATCCATCCAACAGAGATGAATTGATAACCTACTAAGTTCCCAGCACTGTTATTGGCACTGGGAACATAGTGTGATTAAGACAAGCAAAGTTACATACTTTGTAGATGGTAGAGCTTATAATAAGTGGGAGATGCAGACAATGGAGTAATTCAATACTATCATTTCAAACAAGGAAAGAAAATGCTAGGGTTCCTAGGTGGCTCAGTTGGTTGAGCATCTGACTCTTGGTTTTCGCTCAGGTCATGATCTCAGGGTTGTGGATTGAGCCCCAAGTCAGGCTCCTTGCTCAGCATGTAGTCTGCTGGAGATTCTCTCCCTTTCTCTCCCCCTGCTCATGTGCGTGTGCTCTCTTTCTAAAATAAATAAAAATCTTAAAAAACAAAACAAGGAATGAAAATGCTATGAAGAAAAATAAAACCATGTAAGGGGATGGAGGCTGATGAGGGCATTGAGGGAAGGCTCTGTGAGAAGGTGGCCTGAAGAAAGACTGGAATGGGGGGGAAGAGGCAAGAAAGATCGCTGGACTGGGCTGAGATCTCATTTTAACTCTACCACTGACTGTGTGACATCGACCAACTCCCTCAATGTCTCTTTCTCACCTAATTGTTGATGAAATAAAGTGACGTGTGTGGCTGTACATTCAAGATGAATATATTATTATTAATAATGTTTCAGGCCTGTTGCATGATTTGCATCAAGGACCTACGGAAGATGGTGTGTGGGGGCACTTACTATTTGCTGCTCGTTCATGGCTGAAGACTGCCAAGCCCAGCCTTCCTGCAGTGGTACAAATCTCCAAGGAGAATTCCTCAAAACACAGGGAATGAAAAAAAGGAGGGTGTCCTTAATCTCTGCATTGGATGGAGAGTATTAGTGTGGGGGTGGAGGTGGGGGGTCTTCCAGATGGGACAGAGACACCCAGCCGTGTTTCCCAACGCACAGTAGAAGAGTTTATTCAAACACAACGCGATCAGTACTGTGTTTGGCACATGAGGCAATGAGGCAGGCATATTCACACGGAACAGGTACATCTGGGGAGCCGTCGAAGCAGATCAGTGCATTTTCTTCACACACTACAGTCACAAGATACACACGATTACCTTTACAAAAGAAAGACGATCATCCTTGTTTGCCAAGAAGGCGGAAGATATTTACATGTTCCTCAGTCCAGCTGTGCTGGCTCCTTTCAGGTCTCCGTGGCCCTGTCCGTCTGGCACCTTGTTTCTCAGGGCAGCTGAGGCTGCCCCTCACAGGAGATGGGAGTCTGATCCTAAGGGCCACAGCTTCCCCCCAAGAGCAAGAGTGCTTCGGATGTAGTTGAGAAGGAGTGAAGTCTTCAGTGCCAGTCTCTCAGCATAAAATGGCATTTTCCAAGGTAAGTGCATCAAGTGTGTGAGGGGAAAGCTCTACGGTTAATGACAATATAAGAAGCATTTCTTTTCCCTGACGCGTGCTTCTTGCTCATTTCTCTAATAACTTACATTCACTGTTCTCCCACCTTTTGGTTTCGTCATCACTCTGAAAAATCTTTGTTCTTCATTCTACATTGGTACAACATTCCTTAAAAAGATGCTGAAATGAAGCAGTGAAACCAAGTAGGTCAAGTGAGAGAAGGTATCACAAACATTCTTTTGTCTTGATTTCTGATTTACGCTTTACAATGGATTGTCAGCTTCCCATCTAAAGAATGGAGGCAGCATGGTGTGCTGGAGTAGAATCAGTGTTTGGGAGACCCGGGCTCTAATTGCAGTTAACTAGCTGGGCAGCTAAATCACTTCCTACTTTCTGGACCTCAGCTTTCTCATCTCTATGGTGAAGCTTTTGATCTGGAATCTAGACCTGAGGTAATGTCTAGACCCGTGAAGTTCTGCTGTGCATGCAGTTGACTCTCCTATGTGAGTACACGATGCTGCATGGTGATGTTTCAATATGTTTGTTCTGTGTCCGGGGAGAATTTCAGCACTAATTGCTGATGCTTGGTGATTGGATCTCAGCTCATCAAGAAACCCCTCCCAGGGCTCTTGGCTGTAAGGCTGTTTTTTTTGCATAATAAGGGCTTAGATTTGGATTTTGAAATGTGGTTAAAGGATGTTTAGACGTGGAGACCAATTATTCTAAGTCTTGCAAAATGATCTAGATTCCAAATTTCGGAGAGAAATCTCCCTTTCCTTTTTGTAAGTACTTCGGTGACTTTATTCCACATCTGCACATTGATCAAACCTCTCTCCTGTCATCTTTCAATTTTTCTAACCTACTTCTCTAACTAAAAATACTGTGGGAGTGACTGGTTCCTCAAGGCTGGTTTTGCTGTGAATTTGTTCATAATAAAATGGGATCTACTGTCAAGTCCTTTCTGCTTGTAGCTATGGACTTATCTCTTTGGTGTCCAGAAAAAAGCCAGGGCATGAAGTATATTTTGTGCCGAGGCTACATGCAATTTGTTGAATACAGAAAAACATCTGAACAGGTACCTGATTCATTTAAAACAAAATGTAGCTTATTCAGTATAAAGAAGCAAGCACATTTCAATGACTGTTCAAGAGTACAGAAAACAGAGGCATACCCTGGCCTTTTAAACATAAGATAGACAACGTTCAAGTTGAGTTTCAAACATTTGTAGTCTAGAAATGCCTTACAGACCCTGTAGGATATTTTACTGCAGTAACAAAAGTAGATTTTCTCTGTTATGATCTAATTTTGATTAACTACATGCAGAATAAAAGCCTATGTCCACTTAACTATGTTTGAGGAATTAAATACATTCTTTTTCCAGTGTTGCCTCCCAAAGGATTGAATCAAATCCACCTAAGAATGATTTCCGCCAGAAAAACCTTTAATTTGCAAACAAAGTTTGTTCTGTGGCTCACCAAAGTGTCTGATTTCTAAACACTCTGTTAAGTAGGGCATTGACTTACAACTAGTGGGAGGAAGAAAGAAAGTTGTACTACTGCTCAATGCCCAGGGGACTGCAGTGGCCAAACGTTTGTTGGTAGGTTTCCTCGGGGTCCAGCCTTACACTAGCATAGCTAAGGGCAAGGCATCACACAATGCCTTCCTCTACAAAGTTTACCCAGTGGTGTTCTTATTTGTGGTCTTTATTGCCCATTAGAACTTTTTGTAGGCAAAAAAAGCCCAGCTGGGTGCTTACTCAAGCCTTGGGTATGAGGCTTAGCAGATGTCCCTTAATGAGGTAGAGACATTCGAACCATGGAGACTCTCCAGGTGTGGTGGGCTAGTTAAGCCTACTGGATGTCTGTTCTTCCCCTACTCCTTTGCGGGCACTGATTTCTGGATGCTGTGTCAGAGAATGAGGAGCAAGTGGACAGGGAATTTTAGAGATATGGGGAAACAGGCAGTGGGCTATAGGATATGAGAAAAGATCAGCCAAACGTGGTTTCAACTGGCAGTTAAATTAAAGAATGTTTACCTGGAAGCTCACCCTTAGAAATTAGAAAAACTGTGGCTGGTAGTCTCCCAAAGGACCTAGTGGTCTGTTGAGAGGTTCCTAAGAGTTACATGGCTAGGAAATATTTTGCACACCTTTGAGTCCTTGGCCTCAAGGACACAATAATATATTAAAAATTAGTAGATCTAACCAAAGTAGAAATGCCTCCTTGCAGGGAGGGGGCACTTGGGAGTTTCTCCAAAGCCACGGCTAGCCTCTGGTGTTTGGTACTCTCTGACTCAGAAGTGGTTCAGGCAGTGCTGTGCTGGCGCGAGCTCAGAGTGGCTCCTGAAAACGTGTTCATACATATTCTTAGCTGGTTGACATCAAGTTAGTAGCTTGAAACTGTCTAAGTCGAGAGTATTTATAACATGGAAATTGGCAAGTACTACAGCTCAGGGCTCCACCTTCTCCAGATCCAGTTGTTAAATATTTAGCAGTGCCCCAAAGAGCTACACTTGTCTCAGAGTCTCACAGAAAGAAAATCAAAGGAGCCTTTTAGTGTCTCTGATGATTAAAGGCTTTGCATGTGCACAGCCCAAAACTTCACTAGCATGGTGGCACCTGATTAAAAAGGCTGACACAGGGCAGCCAGTGACAACTGGTTCAGTTGGTCTTGGAATTTTATATTCAGTTAGTGTTAGAATTTTAACTCCTTGAATTTCCTTTCTTGATCAGTTTCATTTTAACCTGAGGATCTTTGCATTTTGGGCATTACCTGTAGGTTGAGAAATCAGACCCTTTTAGGAATATTTTCGGCTCTGGGAATGACATCCAAGTAGAATCTGAGAGAATCATTTAACTTCCCTGTTTCTCAATCTAACTATTTGTAAAGATGGATGACCTGAGATCTGCCTCTTCGTTTGAAATATCAAAAGTGAAATATAAAGAGCTGGCCTTGGGGTAAAGGGTATTAAAGCTACGTCCCTCACTCCAATTGTCTTCAGGCTTATATCCATTCTGACTAAATTAACCAGTTACTGTTTGCTTACAAATCAGTGACAGGTCAATTCAGCCAAAACAGTTGAATAGTTGAGTCACTAAGACTGTCTATATCGCCCTATATAATGATAACTTCAAGGAACAGATGTGATACTAATTGCACGAGGAGTGATAAGCGTTCAGCAACTTTGGTCAAAATGGTATATATGACTTTGCTATATATGGTTTGTTTCCAAATGCTGGCAACATCAGGATCACCTGGGAATCTTTGTAAGCTTAGCTTATCCCGGGACATTCTGAGTCAAAGGTCTGGGTTGGGGCGCAAGAGTTGTGCTTTAAAGAGCTCCTCATGTCACTCAGCTTTGTTTGCTGGTGGATCAGCAGCATAACCCAGGTCCTAACCCCATCACCCCATTGTCATCTTAGCTTGGAGGCAGTTTTTCTGTGACAGGCTCTTCACTGTGATTCCACTGTAATTCACAACATGAGAATGGGCTTCATGGAGAATAAAAACATCTATTAAAACACGTATCTTCAACAGTAAGTCATCACAATAAAAACAAACTTTAGGAAATACTGTGTAATACAATAATGACTTTCTAACAGGTTTCCCATTTCAAATGTTATATCCGTGTGGCAAAGCGATCAGGGTGCGAGGGAGGCATATTCAGTCATTTTGGTCCTTGGTGTCAATTCACCCGTGGCCTTGATTAATTGGGCCACAGAGCCCAGATAGGTCAGTCAGGTGGCCCAGGGGCTTTAAGTCTCTGGCACCTGTGATGTTCCATCTGGGTTTTCCAGCCACAGACACACAGTCCCAACAATCTTTGTAAGCAAAAGGACAGTTTTGCACATTCAGGGAGAAATAGAGGCTACACAGATACTTTTGCCTGGCACATTTAAACAATCAGAGGAAAAGGACTTAAGTATCCAGATTCATACAGAAAATTGTTTGGTCTGTTATTTTGCACATAAAGACTCAGCTCAACATGATTCATTATTATTTGCACAACTTCTTAGCATATTGGACTAATGCAATAATGCAAAGTCTGCTGTAGAAATTACTTACAGTGTGGAAGGCATTGACAAAAGGTATTCCTTACCTTAACAGGCCCCAGCTGAAAATAATGCACATGGAACAATACAACTAGTGAACTCTTTTGGAGTTTTTTTTAGATTAAATAAACTGAATAAAAATTTTAAAAAGAAGTACATAACTATTCTCAGTATTCAGTTTTAAATTGTGCGTACATATTTCTAAAACAAGGTTTTATAAGGTGAATACTGACTTACTGGATAAAATTCCAGCTGTCAAATGTGAACTGTTAGTAACTAAATTGTGGTTTACCAGAATCATGATTTACCAAGGGGGTTTTCTCTCATCTCAGGGGAGAATGTAGGTTATTACCAGTGGACTGTTGTATGCCTAGGCAACAATCTCCTTAACTGTTTTACACTGACAAATAAATAGGTTTTTTTGGGGGGGGGGAGAGAACAAATTTTCCTCCTTTACAGTCTGACTTATTTTCTGTGCCATGAGGACCCCAGACTAAAATACTTTCTTTTAGGGCCCATCTTTATTTAGTGCTGATAAGGAGGAGATCCACTGATTATCTATGCAATCTTGGGAAAAATCACTTAGCCTCTCTGTTTCTCCATTTCTCATGTGTAGCGTCAAGGATTAGGACCAGAGAAGTTGAAAGGCTCTTCCATTTCTGGTATCCTGTGGTTCCACAATTCCGTCCCTGCCTCCTCTGGCCTTAGTTCAACCTTTCTTTGCTGTGTGAGAGTGTCTAATAACTACTGCTTAGCCCAAAGTCAGAAGAAATGCCCTTCCCTTCCTTAGCTTCCCCACCAAATTAGGTTAGTCATGGCACTCACACTTGTGGAAGTCCGGGCACAAGGAGCCTGGAGGAATCTCCTTGCACGTCCTGGCTGACAGCCCTATGGTCACATGCCTGACATCAAGGTCACAGGCAAATAGTACGGCAGTCACAGTCAGCACTGCTAGGCACACAACACTGCTAAACGCACAGCACTTTTCAGTGGTCAAGGACACTTGAGACACAGAAGCAAAGGCAGAGGAACTGTAAATGTTCTAATCATCAAATATGGTAAAGATTTCTGGGTGTGGGGGGAATTCTCGATACCTCATTTTATCTCTCTATCCCCCCTGGTTTAAATGCCTGCACATGACTCTCAGAGCAACCAATGAAAATTGGTTGAGGGACTGGCATTAAGCTGGTCGCTAAATGTTTGTGGGTTTTTTTCTTCTGTGCAACTGAATTGGTCATTTGTGTTGGTATCATATGTAGATGGCCTTGAGGGCTCTATTGTGACATTTATTCCAATAGCTGAGGGTGGATTCTGCTGTGAGGATCCCAGACAAAAGGATGCACTTAGCCTAGAACCAATAAAGCAAGGGCAATGCAAAAGCCAGGGTGTTGTATTGGAGCTGAATCAGGAGGGCGGTATTCAATAGTGCTGTCTGCCCGTTTCACTGCTTTTGACCGCACAGCCCTGGAGTTCTGGTTACTTACACCACTGCCTTTTGAATCAGGACTCATGGGACCCGCCAACTCTTTCGATCGCGACAGTGGTTATATAGATTTGATCTTTGAAACAGTCTTTAAAAACAAAAAGAGGTTGTGTATGATCAGCTAGAAGCTGAGTTTCTCTATGCTGGAACCACAGGTCAAGGGCACAACTAACAGAAGAAGCAACAGTAAGAGCTGCCATATATTGAGTGCTTACTACATACTGAAAACTGGGGTAGTTGCTTTACCCACACTCGGCGTCTAATTTTTCCAATAGGAGGGAGATAGGCTGTGTAGGAAGAATTTATAAGGTATGAGAATTGTGGTTAACCACTATGGCAGGACTTGGGGCTTTCTTAAGAGGTTTTGAAGAAAAGGGAAGGGTGGTCTTTTGGATCAGTTCCAGGAAGTCCTGCCTGGAAACGGGGTAAGCCTGGTCTCTAAGCCCTCTGGTTCTGGGAAACAAGCCTGTTTCCTCAATATTCTGAGTTCTTGTGAAAGTGACAGATGAAGTGATGTTGGGAGGTGGAAAAGTCCCCTCACTCTGATGTTAAGATGGAGCCAAGAGTGACGTGAGCTGTAAAATGTCTTCCTGAACTCGAAAAGGCAAAAAACCCCCACAAACCAAGCCCCCCGTCAAAACCAAAACGGCATTATGATGAGGTCTGTTTTAAAAGGTCCACTATAGAACAATGAACTGTTTTTAGGGATTCTGGTCTTTTACTCTTTTCACCTGCCTGATTCAATGCATATATATATATATATATTTAGTGAAATCTAATGGGCACATTGGGGTTGAAACTCCAGAGTCAGGATCTGGCCCATATAACATTGGCATTAATATCACTTAGCTGTAACCAAACGAACTAAGTGCTTAGGAAGAGCCAACTAAACACTTCTGTCAGTTATCAGTCTCGCAGTGACCCTAACAGAACGCAGCATGAGCACTGGAATACTGTCCTCTTTAAAGTGACAGGGAACAAGCATGGGCTGGTTTTTATGCCCATCAAATTATACCAGTGAATTAAAAAAATTTTTTTTTACTTCTCCCCTTTTAATTATTTCAGGTATTGAGCTGCGTTAGTGTTTCCTATTCCCAAACATCTATTCCTATTTCTTCCTGTTTGGATTGCCATTCATACAGCATTGTAAGGTGTGTCAAATCGGTGACACATTTGAACCCGTATGGTTTTTCTTTCACTAGTTAATATCTGGATCAAGGTAAGCTGCTCTGATGAGATTTCTGAAAAGCAGGAGACTAAGACAGCTCCCCTATAGGGCCAGGGGCAGATGAGCATAAGAACTATGTCTTTTCTTGTTGTAGTTGGTTTAACTTCGAGCATGATGATACCTTCCCAAAGAGGGACAGTGAGCTGATGACCGAACTACAGCAATTATTTTAAACAGCATTTGCAACATTACAGGTAATCTAGGATGAGATTTCTGGAAAAGAACAAGCTACCCCACCTAGATGGATTACAAATGTGCTTGACTGGCATTTGGAAAGAAGAAAGAAACTCTTATTAAAATTTAACATCAACTTGGCCAGACTTTGGGCTGAACCGGGAGAACAAAGTGCTGCTCAGTGGAAAGCCAGGGGTGGGAGTGATGTGATTTGTACTTCTGAGGCTGATGTAATAAAAAAAGAAAATGGCCGACTAATTCCTTCATGCCAGGTCTACACAGCTCAAATTTCAAGGGTTATTTTGTACCAAATCTTCCTATTACCCAATGGTTTTTCCTTATGAAATGCTTGATTTTTAGATATATAGATTTGATTTGATTTTTAGATATACAAATTTAGATATACAGATTTCCATGGGAAAAGGTACTATCCACTGTCTACAGTTGTCCTGAAGAGAACAATTGGTTCTGAGCGGTGCTGGTGGACACAGTGATACTGAAGATGACCTCACCTCAGCCCTATTCACATGGGGGCCTGTCCCGGTCCACTTCAAACCTCTAACCCTCCTGGTTTTCAAAGACTCTGAATGGGCACCATGGTTACAATGCTTTAGGGTATATGGGGATTCTGTAACTACTTCTAAGCATTCTTCTTCCTTCTCCTCTCTATGTTCCAGGCTCTTAAGCTGACTCATTGCCTCTATGTTCTGAGAGAATTCCCAGCCCAGTGCTTGGGTTAAGATTGTGGGAGGCACTGAAGTCAGGCTGGAACGCTCTTGCAATGTGGCAATAGAATGATCTGCCGTAATAGCACTCATGTCAAAAGACACAATACCACCCATGACATACATTTTCTTTATGATAGTGAAAGACACACTGTGCTATATGCCACTCACCACAGAGGGACCGCTCTGCTGTAGGATGACTGCGCGGACTAGTGAGAACTTCCTAAGAGGCATTTCTTACAAAGTAATCCTAAAGGGATCCATCATGATTTGGTCAGTTTGTCATGAAACATCAAAGTTACCCAGAGCCTTGAACACATCGAACAAGTACAGATGCAACACATACAAGCAAAGCTAATTTAATATGATTCCTAGCAAATTATTAAACTCCACAGTGGTGGGGCAAGGTGTTGTAGGGAAAGGGATCGAGAATGACAGTGAGAACTAGAAAGAGAGAGTGAGAGATGAAGTATGCAATTGATTTTTTGTTGCTGTTTCCATTTTGAAGAGTCTGATCCCACCCAGGCAAAACTGAAATCCTGCCCAAACTGGCCAGAGGCCTCTGACTATGAGGACTGTATCTCGAAGCTGCAGAAACTACAGCTCTAGTCCTCATGAAAAAATGGGAGGCAGTTTATTATCAAAATTCAAACACGAAAATACTTCAAAGCAATTCATTAGCAGCATAGTTCCAAATGCAACATTCCCTTTATCAATCAAGTTTAAATCATGTGGCTTCAATTAGGTTTGTCTTGCCAAGACCCTTCAAAGAGCAGTGCAAAGGAGGGAGAGACGACATCTTTCCTTTTAAATGGCAGACAATCTTTATAAGGAATTCGCTAGGGTTCTATTCTGAAGACTATTCCATTTGATTTGGGGCACTTTTTAAATGACCACTTGGCACTTTCTGTTCAGAGTCTTAGGCACAGTGTGACAGAGTCAGCTTGGTGAGCCCTTCCCCATGCATTCGGTACAGCAGCTGGAACTCGGCAGGCAGCTGGTGTGACTCCTGCCACTTGGTGGTAAATTTGGTTCCTTTTTTGTCATAGTAATGGTATGGAAGATCTTCCCTTGTGTTGGGGTCAAATCCAAAAGGCCAGAATCCATACAAGTGGATCTCTTCACATATTGCTGATGCAAGGGTGTACATAAGAATACCTGTGCTCAGCCGTTTGGGTGACAAATGTTTGTTTTTCCAGTACCTGCAGGATAATAAGTACACGTGGTTTCAGAGGCCAGTGTTGGTTTCAATCCGATAAGATCAACGTGACTGGGCCGGTAGGTGGATTTGTATCTGTAACTTATTTAGTACTTGCCTTTTTCTCCCCCCAACAAATAGTACTGGCTTTGAATCTATCTTTCAGACCACAGAATAACTTGGGTCAGGTCTGGCTACAAGATTCATGAGACCCAGGGCAAAATGAAAATGTGGGCCCTTCCTTCCAAAATTACTGAGAGTTTCAAGAGGGTGATAGCAGAGCATTCAACCAGGCACTGGAGCCTTCTGAGCACAGCCTCTGCGTGACCGTACAGGCCGTACGTGTCCGATGCCAGCCCTGCCTCACAGCTGTCCTGAGGAGTGGTGGCTCTGACTCGTTGGTGACACCACAGAAGGCCAGCAATGAGAATGACTCTGCTTCTCATACACAAAGGGCCCTTGGAAGTGGGGAGGAGGTTGTTTAATCTAAGGGCACCTCCTGTGTCACTTTCTTACCCAAATCTAGAGATTAAATCCTTCTTCTTTGGTCTGGAGACAGTGTGGGGACTTATTTTTCTGTACCTTCTTGTACCAAGTCATATTCCCTGTTCCATTGTTGTTTAGCTAGGGGGTCCTGAGCTCTCCTTTAGCATGGCAGGGCCTAAGAAAAGTGTTTAAACACTTTCTGAATTAAAAAAAAAATGCTAAATTATGGCCGTTTTTCCTTTGAAGCCTTCCTACTTATACTACCACATATTTGAGACTGCGGGGAGGGTGTGTGTGTGTGTGTATCATTGGCTATGCAGGCAAAATGAAACTGTTCATAAATCAGGTTTCTATGAACTATATTTCCTCCGAGTTTTCATTGAACCAATGTGTTTGGTTCAAGCCTGAGTGGCTGTGAAGCATTACGGCTGACTCCACAGCCCTTCTGAGAAGCTGGGAGCAGGGTAGGCCACACAGGCCAATTTCCCAAAGTTTCTAAGCATGCATAGTTCCTTCTTTACTACTTGAAAGCTTCACACATAGATCTTTCCCCATTCCAGTTGAAATTTAAAAGTTTAGTCTTGGTTTTCTTACCTAAGGAGTTAGAATGACTTCTGACAATTCTTTTGGTATGGCTAAATTTAAATAAAGCAAGAGGGGAGAAAAATGAGGAGGTCAAAAGACCTCAGGAGGACAGATTAGTGGGAAACCTGGCTTCTAATTCTGTTTTTGCCCATTTTGGGAAGTGACATTGGGTAAATAACTCCTTTTGTTTGTACCTCAGTTGACTCATCTTTAAACTCAAGAAATGGGCTACATCACCTCAAAAAGATGACTGTACATCCCAGGAAACTAGGATAGTCCCAAATTTTGTTTGTTATCCTGCTGTCATTATTAATAGCACCTTCTTTCTCTCAAAGACAAAGCTCCAGTTTGGGCTATATATTATGGTCCTAACCCTACCTGTTAGAGACATACCACTTTATTCGATGATGATTCCTCCTTCTATGAGAGGTCAACTAAACAGATCTCTAGTTTGGGAAACTTTAGAGGACTACAAGACGGGGATAAAAATCTTTGAACTCCCCGGTTACCAGTCCTCCCAGAACCCACTTTAACTTGTAGGATGATCTGGACAGTATGTTAGGACATGGAGGCTACTTGCATAGGAGAAATTAGAGTTGAGGCAGTTTCCCCAGATGATTTCAAGAAAAATGAATCTTACAATTAATTTTGCTTTATAAAATGCCCTGGACTAGTGGCTCCCAATTCTGACTACATATTAGTCATCTGGGGAGTTAAGAAAAACAGGTATCTGGGCCCTTCCCCTCCCACCTCCAGATAAATTACATTAAAATCCCTTGAAATAGAGCCCAAGCAACAGTATTTTTTAAAGTTCTCCAAGTGATTCTAATGGATAGCCAGAGTTAAGACTCATCAGAATAGACAAAAATATTGCATTTCTGGTCAAGCTCTCTATCAAATTATAAGGGATAACAACAAGGTCATAAAATACCCTTCACATGTTTTGGCACTGAAATCCCAAATGATAAAGGCCGATTATACAATTTATGATTTACCTAGGTGGTTTTCTAATCTTGGACATTGACAAAACTCCCAAGTATTAAATAAAAAGGAACATTTGAAGTCAATTGCACCTTTTTAGAAAACTGCTTGGTTTCTCTAATTTCCCCATTGGCATTATGGGGACCTAGCTATCCATTTAAAGAAAATTCTTCATTTTTGGTGATTTCCATGACTGCCTGTTAGGCTTACCACCAAGGGAGGAGACGGCATAGAGAAGGGAGGCTGATGAAATACCAGTCCCCCCATTTGGCACTTTGTTACCAGCTGGGGGTAGATGACTGAACTTCTTACCTAGAATGATTCATTCTTTCATTATAAAAACATAAGAGTTTGCCCTAAAGTGTTAAGCTAACCACAACAAGTAACTAATCGGATACCTCCCACCCCCAAGAGATTACAATATTGATTTGCCATCTGGTGGGATAAGACTTAAAGGCAATAAAATATACACACCTGTTGACATGTTGCATTATATTTCCAGGCCAAGCCAATTGGACCTTTAACTGACCTCTGTGTTCAACAAAAAAGTCAACTAATGTCCTGGTAACAGTTGCTGAAGTGTGGAAGAAAAATGCAGGGATCCAAAGAATGGCCCCATCGAGCTTTTTTAAACTGAGGAAAAAGTTGTTACGGTCCTGAATGGTCAAAAGATTGTTGTAATATTTTTCCAGAATGCTGGGGTTGAAGGTGGTAAGGTTGGTTTTCCTTCCAACATCTCTTTGGAAAGCCTCCGTAGGGGCGAAATTGCAACGGAAAACAAAATCTGACTTATCTATTTCTTGTCCGCACCGGCTCCCTGTCAGGATCCCACTATTTCCAACCACAGCACACATATTAAAATGCTTATTCACAATGGGTGATACATCTGGAAGCAGTGATCGGAAGTTATTGCTAATAGAGAAAACATATTTATGGCTGGAATAATCATAGTGCATCAGTTGTCCGATCCGAACACTATTCTTGGTCAAAGAAAAATTTTTTATTACATCGACATGCTGAAGAATTTCTTGCCTAAAATGAAAAGAAATTCATTAAATGCATCCCATTCAAAAGAATTGATTTTCCATCTTATGTCTTATGCCGCCATTTTATTCAGACAAGAATCGTAGGTACACTGTATCCAAGAAAGATTATACATTCATAATAATTGTGGTTTTTGGGGGAAGGACTCCTTCAGAATCTACAGACGTGCCGATTTCTCGGTCAAGTTCTGGATGTAATCCTTCAAGGCGTATAAATTTTGTAACTCACAGTTGTTCTACATGAAAAGTGTATTTGATCAAGGGGGAGGCATAGACCAAACTATGTCAGAAAATACAGGGAGACAATTTACACAGGCTTCAAAAAGCTGACATTAATGCACAAACATTGGTGACTTAGAGTTTGTAACTAGGGACTACTTGTTTGCTATTGGACTTCAGTGTTCAAGGAATATCAAATATCGCTGGTGTCCAAATAAGAGCCAAGTAGATATGAGTCAGTATAGTACTATCTATTATTAAAATATGGAAATGGTAGTATCAGTGAGTGTAGTTGAATATTTAATAGAAATGAGATGATAATCTCATTAAGGTCCTCTGAATAATGAAACAGGAATTTTTTCTCCTTGATTATATAGAAACACAATTTAGTTGGAGTAACTTAATCCTTAGAAAAAGAGGCTATGGTAAACTGTGAAAATGTGCGTATATTATAAGAATTCAGAGGATAAACAAGGCAAGGGTGATACTTAGCACTAATTTCAGGTTGCTTTCATGTTGAGCTTTAAGTAAAATTAAGCATTTCCTCTTAAAGTTTCAGCTATTTAAAATATTTAAGACAGACCAGTAACATGTGACTTTACTAGATTCTCTAATTCTGAGAAATCACATTGTGAATTTCCAGTGTCTTTTGCCTAAGAAATAGCAGGATCGAAACTAAATGTTGTGTATATCATCACTTTACCTGGAATTTTATTTTAAAAAATTACTTCGCTTGTCAAAGTATAAAGCAACATCAACTGGAAGCTTTAATTTAAAACTTCCAAAGTTACAATACTGTTCTTTACAAACTATTCTTTAGCTGTTATAAAGGTAAAGTAAATTTAAAATGATACTGGGAAAATTAATTAAAGACTACATAATAAGTGAAAGGAGGGAAGTTTTGAGAAGGAAATATTGTTCTGACTAGTCATTTGGGTCACATGGCCTAGTGTGGGAAGAAAATTTTTATTGTTAGGAATATGTTTTGGGGAAGGTATAATGTATACTACCATTAAAGTTTTCTGGGTTGTCTATAAAATTAATATTGGACTAAAAACCTAATAGTTTAAAAGAAGGGCACTTCGGTGGTTTTCAAATTAATCAATGATTGCCATGGAGTAATTTCTAAGTAAACAGTTTTAAAAATTTTAATACTAATCACATGACTATATCAGCTTTTCAAGTAAACCACATTTTCACGACACCATAGATATCTAGTGACTTTGTTTTAATTTTGTCATTAGCTTAAAATAAAAAAAAATTACAGTAACTAGAAATGCTATGACCAAACACAACCCCTTAAATGAGTGGTAAAATGAGTATGTGTAAAATAAGTATTCACACCCCTAATGAATACACTAGATGGCTCACATTCCATTTAGCAGCATAATAATCCCACCAAAAAGGAAGGAGTAATGATTTATCTGGGGTTACTAAGAGTAGACCAGAATCACTCAACATAATAAATTTGAATAAATCTCATCCTTCTTCCCCACTTCACACACACACAAACCCCATACGTACACACACATAAAATCCCTCATGTATAAACAAGGCTGTTACAAGACAACCTATAAAAATGATGTTGGTAGCTTTTACAATATGTTAAAGGCTGTGAAGGTTTAATGAAAATGAATAGGTGAAACCAAAACAAAACCATACTTAAATACCTGCATATATTTGGGCCAAGATTTTCACTAGTAATCGATAGGGGAAGATTATAGTATTTGTTGTGTATTTCAGGGTGAGACAATTCTATTTCATTAAAATTTTTTTTTTCTCAGAGGGAGAATGAAATGCATTAGGTGGTCTTGATGCAATTAACTTTTTTATTTATTTTTTACGTATTTATTTTAGTAGATGGCTTTGGCAGTGTTACCCATGCATGTTCACTGTAAGTCATTGTGCTCAATTAAGCCCAAGTTAGGGCGGATATTGGAAATATCTTTTTCTCTTCCATTCAATTGGTTTTCTTGATGTTTTCTTTTTTATGAGAGGGCCCTATATACATAAAAAAGGGTTACCAATCAGGCTTTGTGCAGTCAGGCCGAGAAGAAAATACAAATAACACCTCGGGGTGGGGGATAGGATAGATTTTCGTTGTTTTGGATCATTTGTTTTGTTTTTTGTACTCCAGAATTCAAAAACACCTTTCGGATCTTTTCCCCCTATCCTACCTTTGATGTAAAAACGCTGTCCGATTAAATGTCCACTTAGAAGGTTTCTCTTGGAGTTCGTGGGTCAGAGAATTCGTAATGGGCACAAATGACGGATCTAGAAACTTCAGCGCAAATTGTGACCTGGAGAGGAGCATGAGTACACAGACAAACGTGCTGGCCTCAGCTAGGGGAAGCCAAGGTAGCCATTAAAGCCCAGGAGGCTGGGGACGGCGGCGGCGGGGGGGAGGGGCAACTGGCACACGCACTGGCTCTATCCCGCCCGAGCCTCTCTCATTTGGTCCACTCTCCGCTCCCACACACACCCAGGGATAAAAGAAAACTAGGGAAATCCGCCTCCATTGTCCATTCCTCCGGGTGCGGGAGAGACTATAAAATGGCCGTCTGGCGGAGAGCAGGGGCGGGAGCCCGGCGCGCTGCTGGAGCCTGGTGCGCCGTGAGGACCAGCGAGTCAGCACCGCGGACAGCGGCCGCGCCTCCGCTAGACCCGCGACGCCCCGGCTGTCCGGGTGAATTGATTTTTGGAGAAAGGGCAGAGGAAACCGGAGACCCAAGGGGAAGACTGGGGGTGGCTCCTGCCTTAACCTCTTACTTCCCGAGCCCAGTCTGACTTCACTCCCTGTCCCCTGACTGGGGATCGCCGGAGGCCGCAGGCCAGCTCCACTCTTCTGCCCAGGAGGGGCTTCTCTAGGTTCCGCACTTCTGGCCCGCTTGGACCACAGGTTGCAGATTGTATTTGACACCTGCCCCTCAGGAGATCCTCCTGGGAGAACTCCTAAGGGTCACAGGTAGAGGCAGGGGTTCTCAATGAGTTGCGCCAAGCAGCGCCTGGCGCTTTCCCAGTCCAGCCCCTCGCCAGGCGGTGAATTGGACCAGGGGCGAGGGAAGGCGGCCCTTAGGAGGCTTGCTTCCCGCAGAGGGCGGAGGAATTGCAGAAATCCCGGAAGGGGGGGGGCAGTGGTGGCAGCAGGAGGAAAGGTTCGGGGTAAAATACCCCAGGGGCTACAGGAGAATAGACCCGAGCATCATTTGATGCAGCTGGGCTTGGTAAGAGGAGTGAGGACAGCGCAAGGGGAGTCCAGCGCCTGCGCCATTAAATCGGCCCCGGACCGCCCGGAGTCCGGCCGTAGAGTCTGCGGACGCTGCACCGGGAAGGCACTCACCTCACGCACGTCCATCTCCCGGTTCAGCGCCCCCTCCCTGCCCCCACACATCGCCTCTCCCTCCATCATCATTCTCCTTAAACCCTCCCCCCATTTTTGAAATGGGGGAAGGGATGCCGAGGAAGAATACAAGAAATGCAATCACATCGATTAGAACAACGGCTTTTAGGGGCTTTGGGTTAAAAAAAAAATAAAGGAGAGGGGGAAGGGAGAATCAGAGAGAAGAGTGGAAGGACCACGCAGTTATCTTCCCCAAAGTGTCTCGGAGAAGCCAAAACACCCCTCTGTGATCTCCCCCCCCCAAATAAACCAGATACCCGAGGTCGCTCAAATAGAGGCCCGCACTCACCGGAATCCCGCGTGGAACATGTACATTCGGGGCGCCCCTGGGTTGGCGTATTTGGGAGTGGTGAAGATGTTCTCCTTTTTCAGGGACACGTAGCTGATGAGCGATAAAATCAGCAGGGCGACGCTGAGCATGACCAGTCCCAGCACACTGGCGACCCGGGCCATTTTGCAATTTCTCATCCCAGGCTGGGCTGGGATCAGGGGAAGCAGGGAAATCGGTCCATTGAGCGGCCAGCAGCTCGCCGGCGTGTCAGTGTCTGTGAGTGTGTGTGTGTTCGCGCGCGCGTGTCAGCGTGTGTGGCGGGGGAGGGGGACCGGGCAGGGGAGCCGCGGAGGCCCGGGGGTGGGGGGAGGAAGGGCAGGAGCCCTAGAGAGAAGCCGACCCCCAAGGCAGGGCCGAGCGGGGCCAGGAGGCTGGGCAGGAAGATGGAGGGTCCGCGCGGCGGCGTGGCGGAGGAGCGCGCTGCGCCGTGCGTCCCCGGCCGCCTGCTCAGGCTCCCCCGCGCGTTTCCAGCGAGGCTGCCATCTCCTCCGCTGCCTGTAAGATAAATGTGATTGGAATAATGTTACAGTTCGATCTAAGCACAGAATTTAATTAACGAACTCTAATCTCCCAAATAAGCGGGGGTAGGGGCCAAGAGGGAGGAGGGAAGAAGGGTAGCAGAGGGAGGGGAATTGAGGCTGGAAGGCTGCAGCCCAAGTCCGCGGGCTCCCCGGGTGAGGGTTCGCTCAAGGAGGTGCCCCTGGCAAGACAGAAGCCCAAACTTGGTTCAACGGACCGTTCATTACTTTATAAATATATTACAGGATAGGGTGAAAACAACTGGACTTGCTGTCGTGGAGGTTATATACCAGATGCATGCTTCTCCTAGAGGCAGAGAGAGTGGTTTTAGGAAGACAGACATTTAAAAGCTTCTCTCCTCACCACTGAGGCACCGCCCTGGGCCCCACAAGGTAGCACGTGCCCCAGCAAGCCAGCACCCCAGCCAAGATGCCCTAACAGCTGCTGGGCCAGCCTGCCTTGTGAACGCTTAAAACCTCCCTAGAATTTTCCAGAATCTCTCCCCTATCCACTTCCTATGCCCACCACATACATTGTTTCTCTCTAAAACATAAGCAGTGCCTAGCACAGTTGGGAGGTGAGCTGTGAGTGTGGAGGGCCTGGCTTCTCCTTCCCTGTCTTTGTTCCAGCACACTGCTGGTGGTCAACTGGGCAGTGCTCCTGAGTTGACCCTGGAGCAGTTCTCCCTGATTTAACTCTGCATTGCCCACTTTCCTGACCCATCCCTGGGGCCAGGTCTTGGGGATGGGCCACCTAACTTAGCCCTGCGAGGCCCAGAAGCTAAAGGCATTATGAATTTTATAAATGTACAGAACTCTCTTTTGAAGGAGCCCAAGAACCAGGTAAGAGAGGCTGTCTCGGAGGGTGGAAGGAAGGCTTATTGCCTAACACTTTGTATTGCTTGACCTTCAGTTTGTTTCAGAATAGTCATATGCTGCCTGTTTTAACACCCATTGGAAATAAAAATTAATCCATTTTCAGTCAGGCTGCTGTATTCTCAGAGGCAACCCACGTATTTCTTGAGTTCTGTTCTTGCAGTTAGCTTGTGGCTTCCTCCACCCTAGTCTTACCCTTGGCCTGGTCCTCCTGGTACTGGTCCAGAAGCACTAATGAAAGAAGTTGGAGGTGAGACATTGGGCTCGGAGAACCTTTTCCAATAAAGCATTGGATACTTGATACCTTCTGAGGGGGATATGATTTCTTTCTCTCCTGAACTCCTTGTCTTATGGACTTCGGTGGACCTGATGTTTTGGTCGTTCTGGGGACCCCAAATTCCTCAAAGGGGTGAACTCTTGGACTGTAAGCTTCTATAAAGCCAAGGCCATATCTTCTTCCTTGCTCTTTGCGCCTACTGCCCAGCAACTCTCCCATGTAGAGGGCATACTTAATAAATGCTTGAGAACTGAATGAGGTCCCTTGTGAAAAACATCTGTCTGGTGGTGGGCAGCAGCATGCAGAATGCAAATGTCTGTTTCCAATGAATGAAAAAAGGGTGTTGTTCATTTTGCACCCATGGGAGGCATTTTATACCAAAATCTAAAAATGTGGGCCAGAGCGCCTGGGTGGCTCAGTTGATGAAGCATCCAACTTTTGATTTGGCTCAGGTCATGATTTTGGGGTTGTCAGATCGAGCCCTGCATCGGGCTCCACACTAGGCATGGAGCCTGCTTGGGCTTCTCTCTCTCCCTGTCTCTGCACTCCTCTTCCACTACACCTGCACGCTCTTTCTCTCAAAAAGAAAAAAGAATTAAAAAAAAAATTAAAATGTGGGCCAAGAGGACACAAATAATCTTCTTTTTCTCATGGGACCTTTCTTATTTAAGAAGTGTTAGAAAAAGCTTGCATATTTATATATGATGAATACTCGAACCCTATGTTTTGAATAATTACCATAGTTTCTTTTAAAGAGAAGATCATATGAATATAGTGTAAAATGCCAAAAAGAGTAAGGTCTTCCCTCAGAGAGCTGTCTAGGAATTCCACATATTGGAAAAATTCTTCTTGAACACGAAGGCAGGGAACATGCCGTGGAGCTCAGAGTAATGGTTACACATTCAGGCTCTAGAGCCAGCAGCCCTGACTTCAAAAGCTTCCTCTGGCACCCACAGCTATGTGACCTGGGGTAAATTATCAGCCTCTTTGTGTTCCAGGCTCCTCGGTTGCAGAATCAGGATGAAAACCTTCCAGGAGTTGGGAGAAGATTACACAAGGCATGTAAAGACCTTGGCACAGCTCCGGGTCTGTATTAAGCTGTTAATAAGTATGAACTAAACAGCCTGGGCAAGTTTTCAGTGTCTTTCTCTGACCCCATAAATGACCCACTACAGAATGCTTGAGAAGGGATGTACTTGGTGAGGTATTTTCCTAAAGAAAATGGCTAAGATCAAGAAGCTCTTTGGTTCTCTTTTCAAAAAAACACAATAGGCTTTCTATTCTGCCTGGATTTAAAAGTTGATATATTGCTTATGTTTAGCCTACTTTCGTGAACCTTCTAAATAAAGTCCTAGTAGGATGATTCCCATATTGCATATGGGTTACCAAAAGTCATATGATGTAAAGAAACCAGAGGGCAGGAATCCTGTGCCAGGCCTAAAGGTGGAAATGGCAATTACCAGAGGGAAAAATCCTGGGGATGGTGCCTCACAGAGCAACTGCAGTACTGGATATGGGATTTTTCAAGCCTGGCTGGATAGCTACTTAGTAAATTAAAAAATAATTAGGACATTTCTGCAGAATATCACTTAACAAATTTCATTAGAAATGAGACCTGTATGGGAGAATAGGAGAGTGAAAATGAGAAATACAGAAATGAAAGACCCCTCTGATTTAGGTTTTCTAGGGGAGCTGTTATTTTGGACACAAGTACTTCCTTCTCCCACCTCCATGACTGCCTACCTTTTACGAACATGGCTCTGTGACCCTGTCTAGTTCCTCACCAACTCATACATACCAAGAGTAGACTCCAGGCATTTTTGATGGGAAAGCTGGGAAGGATGATGTCTTTCCTTAGAAAGAGCCTCGTTCAGGGGCACCTGGGTGGCACTGTCTAGTGAGCGTCGGACTCTTGGTTTTTGCTCAGGTCATGATCTTAGGGTCGTGAGATCCAGCCTCGTGTCGGGCTTCTTGCTCAGCACAGAGTCTGCTCAAGATTCTCTCCCTCTGCCCCTCCCACTTGTGCTCTCTCTCTCTCTCTCTAAAAATAAATAAGTAAATCTTAGAAGAAAAAAAAGGAAAGAGCTTCATTCATTTATTTCTGTTTTCTCTCATCAATTCATTAAATAAAATGTGTTATCAGACACCTTGCTGGACAGATAAAGGGTAACAAAATCATCCTTGACCTTCTAATGCTTACGGTCTTGTGGGAGAGAGAAGAGTAAGCATAAGTAAGCAGGTACTGGGCGGTCCTGTAGAGTAGGTGCACTGGCAATACTGTGGAGAGCTCAACAATAGAGGGCTGATGGGAGAACCGGGGCATAAACTGTGACAGGTTGGCAGGGTTCTTCATAGAGGCAACATTTGAACTGGGTTTTAAAGTATGAGTAGGATTCATTAGGTAAAGAGGCTAAAAAAGGACATTCTAAGTAGAAGGGAGATGAGGAGGCAGGGAAGATTACGGTGGGATTGAGGGATGCCAAGAGATAATGAGGTGCCTGCCATAAATAAGAAGAGCCTAGAAAGGGAGTGAGGGCTAGATTGCGAAGGGTCCTGGGTGACATGCTGGGAGCTGGCTGTGTCCTTGGCAGCTCTGCTCACAACCGCCCAACATTTAAGAGAGGACTGGCTCAATCTAATTTGCACCAAATGGATGTAGGAGCAGCTGGAGGCAGGCCCGTGGGGAGATGGGAACAGCAGCTGCTTAGGTGGACATCAGCTGATATGTCCTGTCCATGTGTAAGAAGCACCAGTGTGCCTTAATTTATCAGTGAACCAACTGACCATTTTCTGTTAGGAGATACTCACTCCTGAGCAAGGCGCCGGGGAGTTGACTTTTGAAGGGCAAGTGACCCCTCCTATATGACATGGAGATCATAGTCCAGGGAGCTCAGGGACAGCCCACTGGAAATCGCTCTTTGGCCATATGTGACTGGAGTTCCTTCGGCACATTACCGCCTGACTTCTTAGTTTCTAATAGGTCTAACAGTGGCCACAGGGGAAAAAGATTTTGGGACTCTCGGGGTTTTTACCTCCTATTTTCCCATGGAAGATACTTTATGAGCTCAGAGGTGGGAAAGCCATTGTCATCAAAGAAAGCTTCACAAAAGCCCTCAGACGGGACTGAAACTAGAAAAGATGCATGGAATTTTCCAGAGGTGGAGATGGTAGCAGAGGGCAGGGCACGCAGGGGCAACCAGGCTTTAATAAAGATGTGGAGGCATTAAGAGAGAGAGGCATGTCGGGACCAGCAAATAGATAAGACCACTTGAAATAAGGTGAACACAGCCAAGATGTAGAGAGGACTTATTATGTGCCAGGAGCCTTTTTATACATAATCTGTAATCTTCACTCCGATCTGGAGAGGAAGGTATAATTATTTTAACTTCATAGTTGAAGATACTGATGTTAATGATTTTGTTCAAGGTAAAGCCTCTTTGACTCTAAAGCCCAGCCTTTCTGCTCTTCCATACTGCTTGTAAGTGGTCCCTGAGACAGAGCTGGAAATGTGTGCAGCCCTGGGAAATTTGAAAGCATCATTTGAGAGTGAGAATCAGTTAATCCTGATGATGAGGAGGAGTAGGAGGAGGAAAAAGAGGAGGAGGAAGATGATGTCATATAACATTTACTGCACACCTACTACGTGTTGGGTATTGTCCTAGGCATTTTAACAACTGATCTCATTTAATCTCTATTCCATCCCTCTGAGGGATGACCAGCATTTCAAGAATGACAAAACTGAGGCTCAGTGAGGTTAAGTAAGTTGCGGCTAAGACCACACACTAGTGTGTTCCAGAAGAGGGTGTGGCTCCGGTGTGTTCCGCTGGTAGTCCAGGGCTCGGAGAAAGAGGGGCTCTAACTTTCTCTCTTCGTCATTGTGTCTCAGGGTTATTGAGGAAGACAGAACATAGCCACGTTGAAAAAGCTACTGACTCCTAAGAGTGGAGGGCCAGGGGCAACCAAGGAAAAACCAGAATGATTCATTTGCAGAGCGGTGGCCTGTTCTGGGACTGGAGGGAGGTTGCATAGGGCTGGAGCCTGGGGATAGAGGGCCAACCATCCTGTGGGGTCAGCCAAGAGACAGCATCTTCCTTTCATTGTATCCTTTAGTGACAGCAGAACACTCAACCCAGCTGATGCTCAGTGTGGAAAGAAGGCAGGGAACTCCTCTGCTCTGCACACTGCCTGAGGTCCAGCGTAGGGAGAAGTTTGGTCTCCAGGACAGATTGTAGAGAAAGATCATACACCTGGACGAGGATGGATGAGTTGTCTTACCTATTGAAGAGACCATGTTTAATGAACTTAATTAGTTATGTTAAGCTAGATTAATATTAATGCATGCACATAGTACAAAATATAAAGCACAGGAGGGATGCACTGGGAGCACTAAAACCCCCTCCAACCTTATCTCCTTAGAGACAACCACTGTTGCGATCTGGAGATGCTCTATGCATTCACAAGCATGTGAGTATTAATTTTTAAACATAATTGCTGAGACCAGTTTAAAATGATATTTATTTCAAGGTTTTTGTCTGTATCTTCACAAAGGACATTTTGCATAAAATTTTAACATTTCAGATGTTTTCAATGATTACATTTTCTAGAAGCTGAGGAATTACTCATTTTGTGCCTACAGACGAATGCTTCTTTTAAAGCTCAGTGAAGCATCTCTGTGTGAAAGGAATACAAGAACTTCAAGTAGCCCTTTCTTCATTGAATAAATAAAATATATTTGGAAAGCTGTCTGCAGGTTTTTTGTGATCCAGTCCCTAGGAAATGGTTTGGAAGGTGCTATTATGTTCAATTGTGTTAATCTCCTGGGTCCTTGCATAGAATTTCCACTTTTCAAATGTTTGCAGTGATTATTTTTTCTAGAAGCTCAGGTATTATACTTGGAGAAGCTACTTGAACGATAATCTTACAGTTAACTTTTAAGCCATTCTTATGTCTATTGTGTCTTTTTATTGCACTGACTGCGGATATAGGAAATCACCCATGGTTAGAGCCGCCACGATAACATTACCTACATACCATCAGGGGAGGTGTTTTAAAAGAAATCTAATTTTAGCTTTCATTTTGTGTTTTGGGGCAGTTTTTGTCCCTTATGCTTCTGAAACTGTAATAGTCAACAACATATCTTTGAGAGCAGGAGAAAAAACACTTTTGTTTGTATATTATCATAACAAAAGTTGGTAAAATTTCTGTGTAATCATTAAAAATGCACTACCACTTGCTGATTTATTGATAGGTACTGCTTCCACAGAGGAAATGGTAGGGATTGTTGATGGATGGATTACTAAGTACCCTCTCTCTGGGTTCTGGACCCCCTTTCCCAATTATAAGCATGCACCTTAGCTGAGATTTCCAGTGTTCTGTTCACAGGGAATTCGCATATATAAGAGGTTGCTGGACTCCCGAATATTAAAAAAATCCAGTCTCAGCAGGGGTGGTGGGGAAAGAGACTGAGCTATAACATGTTTTATATGATGGACACCCGTATTCTACGTCAAGTCACATTCACAATAATGCTACGTGATAGCATTTTTATTCCTTTCCATAGAGAGGGGGAAAAGAGACTCAGAGAGGTTAAGTAACTTGGCCAACTTCACAGCAGCTTTGTAAAAAATGGAATTTTAATACAGGACAGAATGACTGCACAGTTATGCCTCTTTTTGCCAAACCTTGTTGCCTCTCATGGTAGAAGCTTAGGGTTTGTACACTGGGGCATGAAGCATTCATTCTTCTTTGAATGGATGTTTCTTATTAAAAAAGGAGCCAAGGATATGGTACCCACCTTGGTTTCTGTACCCCTTTCTCCACATGGTTAGTTTTTTACAAGGACGTTTGAACATAAGGGAAGTAACTTCTAAGTGGATAAGATGATTAAGATAAACTTATGAAGAATCTCTTATCTCTTTGTTTCAAAATTTTATTTTGTTCTGTCCTTGTACAGTGTTACCTTGCCAAAGGGTCTCAGTGCTGTTGGAGGTGGGGTAAGATGAGAGACTGTCTGGCTTGGGTGTCTGTACTTCTATTTTGAGGAGGGTAGTTTTGAAGCAGGCTTTCCTGCAGATGGAAGAGGTTGTGTGGAGAGTATCAGAGGACTTGCAGGCAGATCAAGAATGTAATTAGCGCCTTCTCCCTCATCACATCTGCGGTAGAAGGAGCCAGACCAGGCTCAGAGGCGAGAGCAAGGTAACCGATCTTCCCTAGGATATCTCTGATCCTTATACCAGTTATCTGACACCTGGCTTAATTCCTATGTAAGAGTTTGCCTATCTTTCTATTCTTGCTCTGAATTCAAGCTGCTTATTGGAAAAAAGAAACTCAACCATTATGTATGCTATTTACTTGACAAAGAATTGTATTTCTTGTGTTTTTACTGGAAGAAAACATCAAGCAAAAGTGAGTAGAGAGCATGTTACCGTACTGCTCTTCATATCTGTCATCTGTGGACCTAGCGGACCTTGGTCACCACAAACAGGTACCACGGCTCACCTGGTAGCATGTGCCACCTCAAGGGCAGTCAGAGTGGGAGATGGAGAGTATTGCTTCATTTCCTAGGGATTAGGCATGACATATTATAGAGACAGGCATATTCAGGTACCTGAAGTAGACCTCAAGGTGGGCAATGAATTCTACTGTTGGTTTTGGCTCAGATCTTGGGTGATCTTTCCCCATCTGCCAGGGGAATTAGGCTGTTCTGATCTTGCAGCATTGCCTGCTATCACAGAAGCCTCTCAATCTCTCCTTTGCCTTCCCCATTCTCTATAACAAGTTGGATTGACAACTAAATGGAAACCTTATAACATTAAACTTAATTTTTAATCTCTATAGCAGCATGTTTCACTCTTGAGTTTTATGTTGGATGGCTGTGTGATTTAGCAATATTAGGTAGGATTTGGAAGACTGTGGAAATGGCATCTATTATAGGTCCTGTGCCAGGCTAGCTGTGAAAGAGTGAGAGTTGCAAACAGCCTTAGACCTTTAGATAGTGGCTGTGAGCACTTATCAAAAGATGCTTTCTTTGTGAGCTCAGTGGAAAGGGATGCTGGTTCCACGTGGGTCTTTATAGTTGATAATCACTATCTTTAGGGCCATCTTTGGGGAAAAAACTGAAAACCATATAAATCTTACATTTTTATAGCACTTCAATCTTTTTTTCAAAGTACTCTCACATCTATTATCCCATCTTGACCTCCCAAGGAAACTGTGAGTTGGGCACAGCAAGTATTTCTATCCTGATTTCACAGATAAGACGCACAGAGGTTAAATCACACAGCCAGGGAGGAGGAGACTGAGGCTAAACATCCTTGTCTGATGTTAAGACTGCTAGTTCTACTACTGAAAAAAAAAACCCTCTTTTTTATTCTCTACAATCTAGCTTCTACTGCTGAAATTGCCTTATTTAAAGCTTTCTCAACTCTAGTTGTTTATTTAAGTCACTTGAACAACTGAAAAATAATTTCAGGGCCCAGACCCCACCCCAGACCAACTACATTGGGATCTTGGGGGCAGCCCCCAGGCATCTGTGTGTCTTAAAGCTCTTCAGGTGATTCTGATGCACAGTGGGGATCAAAAACCATTGCTAAAAGCTGATCAGTGGCAATCCTCATGTCAAGTTCAGTGGCTTTTTCTTCACTGCTAGCCTGGGCCCAGTGGCCATTAATTTCTTCTTTAAACTCACTCCTTTTTTGTTTTAATGAAATGATACTCTCTTGGTTCCCTATTCTTCTCTAGTGGTGTCCTCCCACTATTTTTTTATTTTCTGCTCACCATCTTTGTTTTGTCTTGTCAACTTACATGACTTTGACTTTGCTCTTTTCTCTTTGTGGTCACACAGGGTACAGGGAATAGTGTGGGAGGTTGTGCAACAGATCATTTTTTTGCAAGGGCTTGGCTGTTAGAACATAAGCCACGTAAGAGCAGAAGCTTTTATTGCAATCACTGCTGCAGCTCTAGAACCTAGGACAGACCCATGCTCAATGATTGGATGAACGGATCTGCTTGACAGAATCTCATACCTGTGTGTACAGTCCTGACCTGCATGCCAGTCTTGCCCCCTAATGCTATCTCTTAAATATGCCACCATCTTCTCAACCCCAACCTGTTCAAAACTGAGCACATCTTCCTTCCTTCTACAAAATAGCTCTTTAAATGTTTTCCAGCCACATCACTGTTTCCAATAGCCTCATCCTTCCAGTCCTGGAAATCATCTTTGAATCTTCTTTCTCCTTTCCTGAGGCCTACATCATGGTCTCCCCATTTGGCTGACACTGCCCTGCCCTTGGACCCTGATGGAGAATTGGTGCTAGGCTGTGCCCCGGGCACTGACTGGACTAGGAGTGGATCCATCCATCCATTGGCCAGTTGCTCAGGGAGGAAGGGTCTCAGTTCCCTTGGAATGGGGAGGGAGAATATGGAGAATGTTAGTGGCAGGTAGGGGGGAACTACCAGACTGACTTTGTGAGCCAACTTGCTTAGATACAGAATAGCTCTCTAAATTCAGTTCCAGGTCCTGTGAATCCTTTATAGAAATTAAATTTTTCTTAAGGTTGCTGACATGAGACTATTCTGGCAACACCCATCCATAAACAATTATATCGATGTCAGTACTAGTATTTTTTCCTTTGAAAATAATATGCTTTTCAATGTGCCTCTTTCTTTTTGTACCATCTAACCAGGTACTACCTACCTCCTGCCTGAAACAGGTAATAACTTTCTAGCAGGTGTCTTTGTTCCTTCCTTTTTTTTTAAAGATTTTATTTATTTGACAGAGAGACAGCTAGAGAGAGAGGAATCACAAGCAGGGGGAGTGAGAGAGGAAGAAGCAGTCTCCCAGCGGAGGAGCCCAATGCAGGGCTCAATCCCAGAACGCCGTGATCACACCCTGAGCCGAAGGAAGACGATTAACGACTGAGCCACCCAGGTGCCCCATATTTGTTCCTTCTGCCTAGACTTCCTACCTGTAGTTAAAGCATCTGGGGAAACTCATATTTGTCCCTTTGAAAAGCTTTTTGCAAGATCAGGGAGGAAGAATGGCCCAGGGATTAAATAAAAGAATGGATCTGGGTTCACCCTGCCTGGGCTTGAATCCAGGGATCAGTTAACTAAATTGGTGACCTGGAAAAAGCTACTTAATTTCTGCATGCCTCAGTTTCTTATCTTAAAATGGGAGAGAGTAGTAACTGTGTCAGAGGGTTATTGAAGGGATGAAATTTAGTGACTTAAGCAATGCACTTATCACAGTGCCAGGGGTAGAGTAAATGTCAAGGTATGTTGGCTTTATTATTGGCATCTCCTCTGAGAAAGCATTCCGGTTTCCTTTTCATTCCCTGCTCATCTCCCACTCCCCACCAAAGAGTTAGAATTAGGAACTTCTCTGCTTTCATCAATAACATATTTTCCTATTATTTTGTAATTTAGGGCTAAGCAATCTTCTCATATACTGAATTTAACAATGTTTATTACATTGAAATTTGGGTAACTTGAAACATAGGGAGACTCCTGACTAGTGCCTATAACTGGCACTGTTGGCAAACTCTCCAACACCTGTCTTCTGCTCAAGAGAAATTCTTCATCAATTCTGCTCTTGAGCAGGAATGGTAATTCCATTCTCTTGCTACGTTCTGCTTTGAGGGGAGCATGAACTCCTTCTGCCCAATGAGACATGAAGGGAGGTGTCTGGGAGGATTTCTAAGGAAGATAATTACCTCAGTTTTAAAATGATTCCTAAGGAAGAGTAATTGCTCTTCTTCCCCTGGACATTGTTATGTTTGTTGTGAGGTTTGGAATGGTGGCAGCCATCCTGTGACCATGAAGGGAGATAGCTGAGGACAAACCTAATACTGTAGTTCATAAGGTAGAAAGACAGAAGGAACTAGGTCCTTGAGGACTTTGCAATGAATTGATCTTGCTGATCTTACAGCATCCTTTTGCCACGACCTATGTGAGAAAATAAATCTTCCTTATTGCTTAAACCAGTTGAGTTTGGGTTTAATTTGGCCGAAGCCATCCTAACTGACATAGTGTCCATGCCACATTGTTTAAATTCTGATGTTCATTTAAAAAAAATTTAGTCCCTGGTCTAATGTCTCTGAGACGTCTTAAAGAGAGACTTTTTCTGATAGTGCTAGATAAGGGCAATATTTCAGTACCCATGAGAGAAGATGAAGGAAAAGTCAGGGAAGAGAAGAAGATAATGGGGAAGGGGGTATAAGAGAGCGAGGCTGCTTTGCATGGCTTCCTACCCCTCTCAGTCTATGAACGACAGGCTTGCAGCCTTACAAGGGCTCCCAGGGGTGTAGTCCAACACCTCCCCTGCATATGGACTGAACTCTTCTTTCTTGCCCACCAGATCTTGTCAGTTACTTGCTAAAACAACTTAAGGTGTCAGGGTTGTTTATTTGTCCCTTACTACTGCTTAAAGAACTTCTCTCTGCTTCTAATACATTCCTTCAAAGCATCTTTGAGCTCAGCTGAATACTATGCCTTCATTCACTAAATATTTAATGAGAACATACTGTGTGCCCAAGCAGCGTTGCATGCTCTGGGGATCTAGTGGTGAATGACATAAACAAGGTCCCACTCTTGTGATACTGTGCGAGTGACAGATGATAAGTGAATAAAATTATTTCATATGGTGCTGGGTGCTATGTATAAACTGCAAAAGGGGATGTTATAGAGGATGTGACATTTGAGCTGAAGTCTAGTAGAGAACAAGGAGCCAGACGGATGGTCCTGGAAGAGGGAACAGCAAGTCCCTCTTGCTGGCCCAGAAGTTGGACTTAACTTGGCGTGTGAGAGGTATATGAAGGTTAGTATGGACATGTGGTAAGAGGGAAGTGGGCTCCCGAGCCCATAGGCCCTTGTAGCTGGTGGAGTTGGACTTTATCCTGGTTGCAGTGGGAAGCTTGGAAGGCCTTTAGCTATAGAGCAGGAGGGTTAAATTTATAGTTTTGGAGGCCATTCCTGATACCATGTGAAGAATGTTAATGGGGCGGGGCAAGGGTCGAAATAGGGAGGACAGCTAGGAGCCTACCACAGTGGTCCAGGTAAGAAGAAAATGGTTGACAAGATGAATATGAGCTCTGTTGCCACAGATGAATAAACTGGAAATTCTCATAGAGTATGTGCTACAATAGGAAATCTTACAAGCTTTATACTATAGTTTGCTTATTATGCCTCCTGGTGCTATGGGGACCTAGTTTGCAGGGGACCAGGTTGGACAAGTGGCCCAGGGGTACAGCAACTGAAAAGCAGGTTTCTCCATCTAGTGAGGAGGGAAAGACTCATTAAGCACATGCAAGGCACTTTTTGTGCTTTTTGATGTACATATGCCTTGACTTTTCTAGTGAGATTTTAGGTCCTTTGCAGTAAAGTGATGCTTTTTAGTTTTTTGTAGCCTAAGTGAAACCTGGTATACATTAACTGCACAATAAATATTACTCAAGTGCTTGTCAGTGATTTCTGCATTCAGTTGAGGCATGAAATAAGAGTCTGGTACTTCCTAGGAAAGAGAACTCAGTAAAGATCTTGGGAGGAAATAGTAGATACCACCAAACAGGGCATTAGAGAACATGTAATAAAGGTGTAGGCAGGACTTAGGGAAGTCAGTTAGGGATGGTGAAGCATCATGGGGCTAATGAGAGTGAGGAGCTCTTACCCCCCTCCCGAAGGACAGGAAAGCAACAGGCCACCAGAACTTGGACAAGATAGGTGAAGAGAAGAGCAACCTACAGGAGCTGTGACCTTTAGTAGAGGGATGTAGCCAACTTATGGCAAACAGATGCATGACCTCACACTCCTTCCAGTCTCTGATCTCCAAGTGGGGTCTTGGGTTAGCTGAGCCTAACACTGGAAGGCAAGGAGGCCCATCGCAGTTCGGATCGGGTTCTGCATCCCAGGGCATGAAGCAGACTGGATCAGAGTGGAGAGTGGCTCTGGAGGTGCAAACAGAGGACAGCTGACACAGGTGCCTCGCCTCTTCCCATCCCCCTTCTTTTGGGAGCATGTGCTTGAGAATTGCAGGGATTGTGTCTTATGAGAGTCTGAGTAAAGCTGTCATCATCATCATCACCAGTTCTCCTTACAGAAAAGGAACCTGAATAGTTCAAGGTAACATAGTTCATGTGGAAGAGCCAAGATTTCACCCCAAGCTTTTGGACTGCTGGTTCAGTACTTCCCACCATCACACTCAGTGTCTCCCCAGCCACCTGCTCCTGTCTGCACATGGATGACTCATCTTCATCTTTATAAGTTAACACCCTCTCATGCTGGCAGCTCACCATAGAGGATCCCAGCCCAGAACCCCCCAAGCCAGCACACCCTGCAGCTAAGTATAATTTCCTATTTGTACTGTGTACCACATAACTCTAAAGCCCCTGGGAGCCCAGGAGCCACACCACGTCCTGGGGAAATGCCAAAGCTAGGACTGTTATTACCAGTGAGGAGCTCCCTGATCTGAATGATCTCTCGTCTCAGCAGGACACAGTGTTCTATTGCTGTGCCTGCTGCCAGGAAGGCTGCCTTCCAGAGCTGATTCTTCTCTAGGCAGGGAGATGTCCGTGGCAGAGCCCGCTCCATTGGCTTTGAGATAAGGAGCTGTCTTCCAAGGGTTCAGCCCAAGGACTATCAAATGGAGACACTTGGGTCTTCAACTTTGTACATTAGAAGTAGTGTCAATTCTTGAAGATGGGGGAATTTAGGAAGAGGGGCCTAATAAAAAAATGAAGAATGAATCTTTATTGCATGTTTATTATGGTAGGCACTATTCTATGCACTTTAAATGTGTCATCTAAGTGAATTCTTATAGCTTTATGATGAAGTTGCAGGCATTATCCTGACAGTTCATCTGTATTTCAGTTTTCTACCCACTCATGTGGATACCTGCTACCCCTCCGTCTCTCTATACCCCCTTCCTCATTCTCACTCTTACATGATGACTTCACTGAGAAAATGGAAGCAACCAGAATAGTACTTGCACAGCTGCATGTCCTACCACCTGAGGAGTCTGTGTCCACGTGATACTATCAGCCCTCCCTTGTGTTACCATGGATGAGGGCCCGCCCTTGTACTTGTGCACTAGACCATGTCTGCCCTTGCTTCCCCAAGGGCATTCTTTTCTCCTGCGTCATCAAATTGTTGCTGTCTGCCATCTCACTCCCAACTGCCTACCAACACACTTTCATTTCTCCCATCCTTAAAAAATTTCTTCTCTTGACTCCACACATCCTCCAGCTACCTCCCCAGTTTTCTGTTTCCTTTTATAGCAAAACTCCTCAAAAGAGTTGTCTGTTCTTTTTTAGCTTTACTGAGGAACAGTTGACAAATATAATTGTATATATTTAAAGTGTAAAATGTCATGATTTGATGTCCATATGGATTGTAGAGTGATTACCAAGATCAAGATAATTAACCCATCCATACCCCACATAGTTAACATAGTTAATATGCCCATTTATGTGCGTGTGTGTGGTGCGAATGTTTCAGACCAACTCTCAGCAAATTTCAAGTGTACAATACAGTTAACAATAAGGTATTATATACTTGAAAAAGTTGTCTATTCTTGATGTTGCCAATTCTCCCCAGAAGCCACTCTAACCAGACTTTTGCCTGTAACTTTCCAGAGAACCCACTCCTGCCAAGATCACCAATGACTTCCGTATTGCTAAATCTAATACTGATACATCTTTGAGTCCTAAGCTTACTAGGCTATTAGCATCATTCAACACGGGTGATCACTCCCCTCTGGGAACATTTTTGTCTCTGGATTCAGGGACTTCACGCTCCTGTGAATTTTCTTCTTCCCTCCCCGATTGTCCCTTCTCACCCCCCCCACCCCCGGATTCTACTCATTTCCCTAAACTGTCACCCATGAAGGACCCCCAGACTCAGAACTCAGACTACTTTTTTTTAAAATCTGTACTCATTCCGTGGATGAACTCAGCCAGTCTCCTGGTTTTAAATATGGCTGAAAATGTCTGAAATTTTTTTAGTATTTCATTTGTGAATTTATTTATTATTGAGGTATAATTGACATATAACCTTATATTTTTTTCAGGTGTACAACATAATGATTTGTTATTTGTATATATTGGGAAATAATCGCTACAAGTAAGTCTAGTTACTATCTGTCACCATACATAGTTACAGAAATTTTTTTTCTTGTGATGAGAACTTTTAAGATTTACACTCTTGGCACCTTTCAAATATGCACCATGCTGTACATTACAACCCATGACTTAATGATCTTATAACTATAAGTTTGTACCTTTTGACCTCTTTCATCCACTCCAGCTACCCCCCAAACTCCTTCTCCTCTGGTAGCTAATATTCTGTTCTCTATGAGTTTTGTTTTATTTTGTTTGTTTTATTTGATTCCATATATAAATAGAATTATGCATTATTTGTTTTTTTCTGACTTATTTTATTTAGCATGAAAATTTGCAAATGTGTATTTCCTCTGATATTCCTGGCTTATTTTGTTCTCCATAACACTCATTACCATCTGACATGCTATATATTTTGCTTATGCATTTGTTTTACCACAGCCAAATGGTAAACTTGAGGGAAGGGATTTTTAAAAAACTTTTATATTATGGAATATTTCAAATATATAATAAATCCCTTATATTCGTCATGCATCTATAATAAGCACCAGCTTCTGGTGAATTTTGTATCATTCATACCCCTTCCACCCCACACCATTGGATTAATTTGAGGTAAATGATAGCCATCATGCTATTTCATCCGTAAATACTTTTCAATATGTATCTCTAAAAGGCAAGGACACTTAAGGGACGCCTGGGTGGCTCAGTCAGGTAAGTGTCTGCCTTTGGCTCAGGTCATGATCTCAGGGTCCTGGAATCAAGCCCCACAGTGGGCTCCCTCCTCGGTGGGGAAGCTGCTTCTCCCTCTCCCTCTGCCTGCCGCTCTCCCTACTTGTACTCTCTCTCTCTGTGTCAGATAAATAAATAAAAAATCTTTAAAAAAAAAGGACACTTAAAATACAACCATAGCATTTCCTTAATATCTTCGAATAACCAGTCAGTGTTCAAATTTCTCCAGTAGTCTCACAAATGATTTTTTATTGTGATAACATATATCACATAAAATTGACCATTTTGATAAATTTTAAGTGTACATGTCAGTGGCATTCGCACACTGTTGTGTGACCATTACTACCATCCATCTCTCAAACTTTTCATCATCCCAAACTGAAACTCTGTACCCATCATGTACATGTAACTGATTTTACAGTAGTGAGTTTGTTTGTATTAGGACATGCAGGATCCATTGGTTGCATTTAATGTTCTTAGGGTTCCCCTCCCTCTATTCTTCCTGCCTTTGAAGTTATTGTTGAAGAAACTGGTGGTTTGTCTTGGATCTTGCTGATTGCATTTCCATGATAGTATTTCACACATTCTTCTGTCCCCTGGATTTCCTGCACACTGGTAGATCTAGAGGATTCTTGAGATTCAGGTTTGGTTTTTGTTGTTTGCCAGGAGTTTTTCAGAGATGGTGCTGTGTCAAGAGTCACAGAATGTCTGGTTGTCTCTTTTTGTGGTGTGGGCAGGCATCGATGACCATACCCAGAACCATTCCTTCATTATGGGGATTGCAAGATGACACCATTCTGTCATTTCTTTTCCATTTATTGTCCAAAATATAGAATCCACTCCTATAGAGTGAAATATCCCCTCATCAACTATTGAATTACCTCAAGATACAGCTCATTTGGGAAGAGTGACTTAAATGCTTGCTTTTATTTATTTATTTTTTTCAGTTGTCAGGATACTACATCCAGCATCCTCAAAATGTGATCACTTGAAAAATATCAGTATGAACTCATGGATTTTTACCAATGTGATGCATTTCAATCCATTGTTATCGTTAGTCTTACTTGATGCTTTTCCTCAACCAGTAGGAGTCCCTTCAGGCTGTCTCTTGAGATCTTTTGCTTTGACCTTGGATAGCTGCCTGGTTTTCTTGGGTGACAAGATGTTCCAGGGTCATTTTGTAACACATTCTCCTCTAGACCTGGGCTTTCTGTCTGTTTTGTTCCCAGCATCGTTGTATATGCCAGAACAGAATCTCTGGCGCCTAGTAGGTGCAAAATAAATGCTTGCTGAGTGAATGCATCCATGCTTTTTTTTTTTTAAAAGAGACCAACATAGTAGGGGCTGGCTAACAAGCATGCAGCTGGCACATGGGAGAGGAAGACTTGGACCAAGAAAGTTTGCTTTCCGATTCTGTGCTCTTAACAGAAACACTTGTGGGCCTGAAGATGGGCCAGGATGAAAATACAAATTGGTCAGAAAGGTGTGGCGCGCATTCATGAATGGGCAATCCAGAGGATTCCCTAAAGAGAGTAAAGGCCACTGGGGGCTGCTTCATCCCATGGGCATCCTTTAGTGCTGTTCTTCTCAGGGAACCCTCATTTACCATATTTATATAGTAGATGGTGATGTGTTATTTTATTTACCCTTTGCAACAACCCTGAGAACTATAGTATCTGAATTTAACAGGCGAAGTAGCTGTGGCTCAGGGAGGTGGAGTGGCTTGCTTTGGGTCACACAGCTAACGAGTGGAAGAGCCAACTGGAGCCCAGGGACCCATGCCTAGTTCTATGTGAAGGCATGTTCTTCCTGTGTTTTCCTGCATTCAATAGACTTCGGGACAGGATATTCATTAGGGCAGCCCCATCTGGCATATTTTATTACCTTAAGTTTGGAGACATTTAAGGTCCTCTGTGGGGAGTCCTTTCGCCCCATCCCCTGTGGAAATGTCCTGCTTATCCTTCAAAGACCAGCTTATACCGCATACCTTTTAGCTCTCCTCTTACATTCCTGTGGTCCGTTATTTCTCTTTCTACCCAGCTGCCCTGAATCTGAGTGATATGTGCACCCTCAGTAGCAAAGATGGGGTGCTCCAGAGAGCAGGCTCCACGACCAACTCATCCTTGGGTTTCCCTGTACTCTGCTCAGTACCCAACACAGTGCCAGGCACACAACAGTCACTTAGGCACTTTGAATTGTTGCAGACGTGTAGGCTGATCCTTTTGAGTTTGAGGGCAGGGGTTAACTCTCCCATCTCTTTTTCTCACCCTCAGACATATTCATCCAGGTGACAAATTCTTACATTCTTACATTCTTTAGCAAGTTGGCACATCTGAGATGAATGCCTGGACAGAGACATGGCACCTCCAACAAAGCTTAAGGAACAGAAGAATAGCAGACAATGAGGCTGCTTACAGCCATGGATTCCAAAGCAGGTTGTACCTGATGATTGGCTGGAGGGAGGAGAAGAAGAAACATTAGATCTATTTGCATTTAATTTTCAACTCATCCTTCAAAAATGCCTATTTCTGTGTATGTTTTATAATGTACTAACATACAGGTACAGTTGTATGTAATTTATAAATTTTTAAATGTACATATATTGGAAACACATCTGAAATTTTTTACTAATAGAGATGAATGATCAAAGAAACACCGGAGACCAATGATTTCTAGAAATTCCTGGCTGGGACCATCAGTTGTTTCTCATGAAAAATTCCAGGCTGCCAGTACTGAAGTAGGAGAGAAAGGAAACAATTATTCTGAGGCACCAATGACTTGAGCAAGTGTTTTTGCAAAATGTGCCAATAGTTGGTCTATCCCAAGGGCCCAAATAGCTGAGTTTGTTCCTCTCTGGGGAGGTGGGTCTGCTCTTGGTTGGGTGAGACATTAGGTGTGAGGTGGCAACCTTTACCCACCAGAGCCAAACACCTTGGTGCCCCTGTAGAGGTGACCCACACGGTTGTTGGGGCTGGTTGCCTGAATTCAGTGTGTAGGCTCTTGTTTCGTTGCTCTGCTAAACCTCTCCCCTACCCCCACCCCACTTTTCTTCTTTCTGGCTGCCCTAGGCATTCTCTTTGGCTAGATTTACCTAGATATGAATACTGGCAAGAGGGGTCTGGCTAGGGTGGCCTGAGCTGGTACTGTCCCCCAGGACACTGAACTTTTGACTGTGCTGTCAGAATTGCCTTCCTGTCCTCACGTTGCCGGGAAATGGGGTTCTGTGGGTCTAAGGTCTGCAATAGGGCATCCTCCTGTAAAACAAAGGGGGTGTCTGGGTTGAAGGAACTGCCAAGGCTGCTGACCCTGAGGGTCAATTATGAATCCAGCAGTGACAATCGGAGGGGCCTCCAAATGGTGGATTAGAAGCAGGTGCTGAACAAACACCGAGGGTGGGGGTGGAAGGAGGAGTCCTAAGAGACCCCCTGCTTCTCTCACCAGCTAGTGTACCCTCTGTGGGAGGTGTCACATGTGCTGGGAGGCACTTAAAGCCAAAAGAGGAATGTGGTGCCTCTCCATGCTGTGTATCAATTTTACTTGGAGAATGGGGGAAAGATTTTTACAGTAAAACAAATACAGAAAGAGTGTGGAATAAAATACAAAAAGCACATGCATTTTTAAAGCAAAAACAGATTTTTGCTATAGATCACTTTATGCCTCTTCCCGGATCCCAGAGGATTGGCCCTCCCTGTCATCTGCTTGTGGGAAGTGCTGCAGCAGAACGTTGGCCTGTGGGGCTGCTCAGCATGAAGGGTGGAGGTGGAGGAGGCAGGCCACCTTCGGCCCCAGGGAGTGTGCGTGAAGGAAGCTGATCTGGCCGCCTGCACAGCACCCTGGTCAGTCTTCCCTGGGGAAATCCGATCCCACCCAGGGGTGCGGTTTCAGCCTCAGCCTCTCTGAAAGCAGCTCTTGCTTCTCGGGGTCACTTGCCCAGGGAGCTGGAACTAGAGAGAAGTTTCCACTATGTTAGAGCCAGGGCCTTTTCTGGGGGAGAAGAGTTATTTTTGGAGTGTTATGAGAATCAGGGAGCCCAGAGAGGCAACTGGCTGGTTATTGAATTGCTAGAGGTAGATTCAAAATAACATCTTTTTAAAAAAGATTAGCAACATTTTAAATTTTATTATGATAAAAACACTTCATATGAGAGCTACCTTCTTAACAAATTTTTAAGTGTATAAAAACTCTTGTTATCAGTAGGCACAATACTGTGCAGTAGATCCCTAGATCTCACTCATCTTTCATAACTGAAGTTTTATACACATTGACTAGTAACTCCCTATTTCTCCCTCCCTGCAGCCTCTGGCAACCACCGTTTGATTCTTTATTTCTATAGCTTTGACTATTTTAGATACCTCATGTAAGTGGCATCGTGCAGTATTTATTGTTCCGTGACTGGTTTATTTCACTTAGCATAATGTCCTCAAGGTTCATCCATGTTGTTGCATATTGTAGGATTTCCTTCTGTTTAAAGGCTGGGTAATACTCCATTATATGTATGTACCACATAACCTTTATTCATCTGCTGAAGGACTTTTAGGTTGTTTCCACCTCTTGGCTATTATGAATAGTGCTGCCAGGAACATGAAAGTCCAGATACCTCTTCGAGATCCTGATTTCAATTCTTTTGGACTTATACCTAGAAGTGGGATTGCTGGATTATCTGGTAATTCTGCGTTTGATTTTTTTGAGGAAACTCCATCCTGCTTTTCATCGCTACACCATTTTGCATCCCCACCAACAACCTGTGAGGCTTCCACTTTCTCCACATCCTCAACAACTCGTTGTTATTATTTTTTAATAATCACATCCTAAAAGATGTAAGATGATATCTCAGTGTGGTTTTGAGTTGCATTTCCCTTATGATTGTGATGTTGGACATCTTTTCATATATCTGTTGGCCATTTGTATGTGTTCTTTGGGAAAATGTCCATTCAAGTGTGTAGCCATTTTTTAGTTGAGTTATTAATATTATTTGTTTGTTTTTGGCTATAGAGTTGCCATTCTTTATATATTTTGGAAATTAACCCCTTATCAGATGCATGGTTTACAAATGTTCTATCCCATTCTGTAAGTTGTCTTTTCACTCTGTTGATTATTTCCCTCACTGTGCAGAAGTTTTTGGTTTGATGTAATCCTGCTCATCTATTTTTGCTTTTGGTACCTGTGCTTTTGATGTCATATCCATGAACTTATTGTCAAGACCTATGTCATGAAGATTTTCCCCTATGTTTTCTTCTGGGGGTTCTATAGTTTCAATTCTTAGGTTCAAGTCTTTAATCCATTTTTAGTTCATTTTTGTGTATTAAGATAAGGGCCAAATTTCATTCTTTTGCATGCGAATGTCCAGTTTTCTCAACTCCATTTGTTGAAGAGTCTATTCTTTTCCATTGTATATTCTGGGCACCATTGTTGAAGTAACGTTTTGGCTTCTCAACCCAGGGCTCCTATGCACTCCTCTAAAGGTGGGGGACTAAAAGGTCTATCTACTCCAAAAAGGCCAGGCCTTGCCACAATGGTCAGAATCTCCTAGAACTGTCTTTGCTAGAGATTTATCCTTGCAAAATAGTGACATACATATTATATATATATAATATATCTATATATAATATAGATATATTATATATATAATACATATGTAATTTTGGTTGTATCCATTGTGGAACAACCACCCAATATAATAATGTGTATCATTAAAAATCTTCTTGCAAAGAATATGTACAAGGCCTCAGTGATGATTACAGGGTCAGTGGAAAGAGCAGTGCAATCTCTGGGAGCTGGACTATAGGTGGTCTGCGTATTTTCTTTATAAATTTCTGTATTTTTCAAGTTTTCTCCAATGAACATTCATTATATTTCTTTTATATTATTTTACCTTTCAAAATAAAAGCGAAATGTCTTTTCAACTGACTATAGTTATTAGTTAATGAAAGTTGCCAATATGCTTTATAATCTCTGGATTCCTTGGGTGGCTCATTCCTTACCTTTGGTTTGACTTTTCTTTTTTGCTGAAGAATACCCGGTAGTAGTTTATACAAAGAGGGCATGGGGTGGTTAAAAAAAAAATCTATTAGTTTTTGCATATTTAAAACGTACTCTTTAACGATCGTTTAGCAGTGTATATAGTTTGTATTACATTTTCCTTCAGCACTTTGAGGATACTGTTCTGTTATCTTCTGGCATCCATTGTTGCTGCTAAAAAGAGCAAGGTTGGTTTAATGAGCATGTTTAATGAACACATTTTTGTAGGTAATCTCTCCTCTCTCTATCTCTTTCTGATAGCTTTGACAATTTTATCTTTAATATCCTGCAGTTTCACCATGCTGTGTCTAAGTGGGGATTTATCTCTGTTTATTCTGCTTGGCACTTGGACAGTTTCAATCTGAGGATTCATCATCTCACATCAATTCTTAGCCAATTCCTCTTTGAATATTGCTTGACATCAGTTTCTCTGTTCTCTTTGGACTGGTCTGATTACATGGATGTGCGAGTCTTCTGGTCTATCATTTATGTTTCTTAACTTCTAAAAAATATTTTAATTGAGGTAAATTTTATATACAGAGAAATGCCTAGACCTTAAACATACAGTTTGGGAAATGTATGCACCTGTGTATCTACAACCCCAGTTAAGGTTTAGAACATTTCCATCACCAAGAACATTCCCATATGTCTCCTTCTAGTCAATTACCACTTCTTATAGGCTACTGTTCTGTTTTTTCCCATCCTATATTACTTTTCCTGTTCTTGAACTTCTTATAAATGCAATCATGCAGAATAGTTTTTGTATGTGGCCTCTTTCCCTCAAAATTTATTTTGTGATTCAGCCATGTTGTTGTATGTACCAGTAGCTCATTACTTTTTTTTGGCAGAGTAATAGTCCATTGTAGAAAAACACCAAATTTTGTGTAATCTGGGAGGATTGGGGTCTGTTATATTGACTGCTTTTTTTCTTGAATTAGTCACATAAAACCAGGGGGAAAGTCACTGAAAGCAATACTGTGTCACTTCTATCTCTCAATTCTGCACTCTTACCCCCTGTTAGTACCCAACATCCCCCTCTTACCCAGCTCTCGAGTCTCGCCATTCATCTCCCCGTCGCTAGCTGGGAAGAAATATGATTGCGTCATTCACTCATACTAACCATTAGGGAGTGTGATAGACAGAATAATGCCTCCCTCCAAATGTCCTTGTCCTAAACCCGAGAACCTGTGAATCTGTTCCCTTACATGGTAAAAAGAACTTAGCAGATATGATTAATTCATGGATTTTGAAGATCATCCTGGATTATTGGGGTGGGCACAATGGAATCAAAAGGTTTTTGTTAAGAGGGAGGTTGGAAGGTCAAAGGCAGAATAGGAAATGTGATGAAGGAAGCAGAGTCAGAAGAGAGAGACAAAGAAGGGGAGACAGAGATCGGAAGAGGTTTTGCTGTGTCTTTCAAAATTAAGGAAGATGGCCATGAGTCAAGGAACACAGGCAGTCTCTAGAAAGTAGAAAAAGCAAGGAAACAAATCTGTTCCTCAAGCCTTCAGAAAGAATGCAGCCCTGCTGACTTATCTCAGACTTCTGACCTCTAGAGCTGTGAGAAAAGAAGTTTATGTTGTTTTAAGCCAAAAATTATTGATCATTTGTTAGAGCAGCTATAGGAAACTAGTATGGGGACTGAAGGTTGGACCTCCCTAGAAATGCTGAAAATCTAGAATGGGCCCCCAGGAGAAGGGTGCTAGTTAGCCCAAATAAAGGACTCTGTAATGGTGGGATTTCAGCCATGCAGGTGGCTGCATGCCTCACCTCCAAGGCCTGCTCCAGGCATGTTTGTCCTGTGTTTACCGCCTGCACTTCCCTTACCACTGTTACTTCTTTGGGGTAACCATCTCTAGGAAGGCTCCTTCCATAATGCTATTGAGCTGGGAGGGTACGGGCACTAGAGCAGGTGTTAATGTATTAGAGGACAGATAAAATGAAGGAACCCAGGTGTAAAAATATGAGAGGTTCTCAGCCTACATGCTGGAGGCGTTAGGGGGCCCTGGACTCCTTAAAGGAGATGCTGGCTGGTGGCAGGAGGCACCCAAAGAGGGTTGGCCTGGTGAGGTCTTGCCCTTCAGCCCTATGGGCCTGGTAAGGTTACATGGTGGCTCCAGTAACAAACGGTACGGAGGAACAGTTGCAGTGAGAAACAAAGGTGATTTTGCTTCCGATTCTTCAGAGATAGCAATATGTCAGCAGCCCCCAGAGAGGCTGGAAGTAAATGAATCAGAGCTAGAAAGTGAAGGATACCATCCTCATTGAATGGCGAAAAGGACTCCTGAACATTATCTTCATTGATTTTTCCTGTAATTGACACAGCATCTCGGTTTGCCTTCGGGCTTCAGGAGGAGAAAACGGGGAGCCCATGTACAACGCTTCCTTGGGCTGGGATTTACTAAAAAAATTCCCCTGAATGAGCTTCTTTCTTTCCATCATTCCCTTTCTCATTGTGTCTTCTCGCTACTCTCTCCCTTCCTATCCTACTGCTTTCTTCCTGACTTCTTCCTTCCCTCCCTCCCCTCCTCTCCTCCCCCCAGTCTGCCTGTCTGTCTGTATGTCCCTCTCATTTCCTTTCATACAAATAAGAGCTTAGAAAATACACACCACAGTATGGTGGTGACATTGAGAACTTAGGAAAGAAAAAAATTTAGCACATTCCATCTTTCATATTGGGTCAAATCTCACTTGGTCAAAAGTGTTCTCTCTCTCTCTCTCTCTCTCTCTCTCTCTCTCTCGATATATATATAACCCTCATAGTTGCCATATCTGAGAACTGCCCTCTGGGGTAGGATGCAGGGGGAAGACCTGGGTTTCCTTCAGGGGCCTCAGGGGCATGCAAGGATCAGCTCCTCACCCCCTACCTCAGGGGGAGGAACCTGGTTCCTGTCTCTGTTGCTGCTTACGGAGTTCAGAGACAGGAAGAGCAGAGGTCAGCCAGATAATTTTCAGGAGAGAGCCTTCTACAATGAATCCCTCTGTAGGGCAAGCCTGGTAGCCGAGGTGGAGTGCTGTTCATGGCTTGAAACTGGCTTCATAAAGCCTGGGAGAAACAAAGGAGATTCTAACCCAGAAGCAAGAGCTTTCAGCAAATTTGTCAGCAGCTGGGAAGTGCCCAAGGAAAAGAGGATTCAGTGCTGGGAAGGCAGATTGCTTGAGAATCTCTGTCTGTACCAGGCATGCTTGCCTAAGTGCTCAGAAGAATGGGAGAACATCTTAGTCTAGCATAAAGATGTTCCATCGGCCAAAAGCTCATCTGGGCACTGAAGAGGTTTAAAAATTCCTTAACAACTTAAAATGATCCTGAGGGTCTTGTTGCTGTTTTTAAGAGTTGGCTTCAAATCTGGCTTTGTGAACCATATTCATACATTCATTCAACAAATATTTATAAACTTCCTACTGTGCTTTATGTTGTGGATATAATGATCAGCAAGATATCAGGTGGAATTTCTTCTTTTACACAAAAATATAAAACTACCAGCATAACAGATGCTATGGAGGAGAGGTGGTGGGGTCACAGGAGGGATAATAGGGAGGACTGGCCTGGTCAGAGAGGTCAGAACACAAATCCCTAAGAATGTGGTGACTCAGTGCTGGAGCTGAAATCTGCAGGAAGAGTCGGAGTTAATCAGGGGAAGGGAGTGGGATAGGAAAAAGAGAAGGCATGTGCAAAGGTCCTGTGGCATGTTGGTTTCAAGGAAATAAAAGAAGCCCCATCCAGTTGGTCAGTGCTGAGGGTAGGGAGAATTATAAGAAGTGATGCTGGAGAGTCAGAGTAGGGGCCAGGCTGTGTTGAGGATTTTAGTCTTTATCTCAAAAGCATTTGAAGGACTTTTTAGCAGCTTTAATGTGTGTGTGTTTATGTGTGTGTGTGTGTGTGTGTGTGAGAGAGAGAGAGAGAGAGAGAGAGAGAGAGAGAGAGAGAGAGAAATGTCAGGAAAAGTCACTGGAGGGCCAGGGTGGGGAAAGATAAGCCAGTTACAAGACGGTGATCCAGGCAATAGCTGGTATTGGCTAGGACTAAGGTGGAGGTAGGAAGAAGTGGATGGAGTCCATAGATATTTTTAAGAGAAAATTGGTTGTTTTGGGTGTTGATCTAGATGAGAATGGTGGGCGAAAGCAGAGTCAATGACTCCTGGGTTTCTAGCCTGAGCAACTATGCATGGATAGTGTTGCCATTTGACGAGGTGGAGAACCATAGAGAATGAGCAGATTTGGAATGGGCATGAATTCGGTATTAATCAAACGGGTTTGAGGTGTTTTTGAAAAATCTCAGTGGAGATGTCAGATTAACTTCCCCATGTTCTTCATGGTTCTTCCTGCTACTGATGGAGAGCTATTGCCTTAAACAATTTCATTTGACCCCCATAATATGTAAGCGGGCAGAGCAAGTGTTATCATCCTCACCTTCAGAGGAGAAAATGGAGAGTGGCTAAGTTGCTTGCCCAAGGTCCCACAGTCAGAAGTTTGTAGAATTGGGGTCGGCTTAATCATTTTGACTCCCAGCGTGGGTCCCCTTCCTTTTTACCACACTGCTTTCCAGTTAGGGCTTATCAAGAGTGATGGGCTTCTTGGCGCTGAGCAAACTGCTGGGAGAAGATGTTCGGCAAGAAAGTGCTGCTGCCAAGGTAGCCCCAGGCTCTGCCTACAAATGAGACTGACGCCACAGGGCATCCTGGGCTCTAGTGACAGAAATGGACAGTGTCAGTAATGCTTTCATGTGTGGTCATGGTTCCAGGCTGGAATATCACATTCAACGTTCAAAATTCAACTCAGAGGACTGACTGTGTTTGTTGACTCATTTATTCTTCACAACAGCTCTGTGGTAGGGTGGAGGTGGGTGTCGCGATCCACTTTTTGTGGACAAGTAAACTGAGGGGCCTATATTAATGTAAGTTCCGTGCCCAAGGTGGCTCAGGTAGAAAGTGAGCCAGACTGCAATTGGGACTCAGGTTGGTTTGAGGGTAAGACCGTGCTCCTTGAGTGAAGCCTCCCTGATTCCTCGAGGGGTGAGGGGCTGCATCAAATGGCCTTGAAGGGACCTTCTAAAGCTCCCATTTAATTATCCGAATCATGAAAACACTGTTAGGGGGAAAAATAACACTGAACATGATCCTAATGTGAACGGTCTGTTGCTTTGTGTTATTTTTTTCTTGAATACCAAGGGTCACCTCTGTGGGTGCATGGAATACTAATGCTCATTTTTGCCTGATCTTATAAGAAAAAAATCAAGCTCCAAGGAAAGGAATAAAACAATTCTTATGGAGCAGTCTTAAGGAGAAATTGGTCTGTTCTACTTATTTTTCCTTTCTAGCAGACTGTTGTCAGCTTGGGAAGGAGATAGGATTTTTGCGGGGGAGAGAAGATTGAGAAGTGAAAAAGTTTTAGAAGTGGCTTCAGAAACCAGAAGCAGGACAGACACCAGGCCTGCCCTTTGTGTGGGGGAAAGTTTTGTTAGCCCCCTCTCCCTTCCTCTTGTGACTTCCTCTGCCCCTTCCTCTCACCTGAGCGTGTCCTCGGATCCCCCTCTCCCAAGACACGCTCAGCGCCCTACAACAGTGCCTTGCCACCCCAGCCACACAGCACAATTGCCTGGGGGACTTGGAAAACAACAACAACAACAACAACAACAACATATAGATACTGGGCAGCTTCCCAGAACAATTACTTCAGACTTTTGGCACTAGACAGGGTGACTGTGATGTCTCACCATGGCTGAGAACCACTGGCCCAGGCTCTGGTGTTTGTGACCAAAAGCCTTCTTGGGATTTTTTGGGAATGGCTAGTTTAAGAGTTACCCATAGGAGAGGAGCTACTGAAGATGACCCAGATAGAATCTCAGAGATGGAGCAGGACCTGCACATGGCTGACGAGGTAGGTGGACATCATGCCAAGGGCAGCAGGGATGCAGAGTGGTAGGTCAGTGACAGCTCAAGGAGAGAACGAGGGAGAGAAGCTGGAGAGGAGGGAACCCTGGGTCCAACCATTTGTTCAGTTGGAGCTACTTTCAAGAAGCCCGAAGTGTGAGGGGTCAGGGAATAGGGCATATACGTTTTCCTTTCAAGGCAGCTGGTGGCGAAAGGAAACCATTCTAGAAGCAGTAGCATGTTGTGGTCAAGGTAGAGAAGCTTTTTATAAAAGCGGGAACTTGAGCACGATTGTGCACTGCAGTCAGTACTGGCAAAGAGGGAGAGAGCAGTGAAAGTGATTGACAAAACTTCCCCTTTCTTCCAGGCCAGGATCTGATTTATTCTCATTCTCATTTACTTCTCTGTGCCCCAGTTTCCGTATCTATAAAATGGGGGTAATAATAGTAGCTGTTCCAAAGGGCCGTGGAGAGCGGAGAGCCTGGCACATAGTCAGCATGTTATGATCCGTTCTTGCCATTGTGTTCTCCCTCTCCCCCTTGCCAACCCCAGTCATCCCCCTCCTTCCTTGAAAACTTTACCTCCCAGCTGGCTGTTACCCTTGCCAGTATTCCTGCCGTAATTATTGGTAGGTGATCCTTTCTTACCTTCGCCTACTTGCTCCTTGACCTCCTCCTTCCAATTCATCTTGCCCTCCACCCCACCATCCTCTCAAGTCATAGCCTTGGCTGTCATCACCAATCCCTCAGTTCCAGTCGTTGTGCTCCCATAACACGCACATCTCATCTATTCAGCTCCCTGTATCTGTTCCCCAAACCTAACAATTCATTCTTGCCCCGTACGGGCAAGTCCACTGAGCCTACTGCCTTCCCACTGTCCTTTTACCCCCGGACCGTGGCTGCCTTCCCTCCTTACCCACCTTCAGCTATGTTGCCGGTCATTACATTTACATCCTCACATACATGCTTCCCTTGCTAGCTTCTCCCTCACAGTTCCAACTCTGGCCAAATCCAGCTGTCCTCTTGCCCTGCAACTGCACCTACGCAGCTGGATGGGACCAGACAAAGACACACAGACACACTGACTACTCTTCCCTTGAATTCATGACACCTAACTTCCAGTGGACAATTCTGCATTTCTCGGGTCTGCTCACACTTTCATATTGGATTAATTTTTACTTTCCCTTTCCTCGAACCTTCCCCATATTTACTACCAGTTGGTGATCTTGGTTTCCTATTTCACCGGGAAGATAGAAGCCAGAAGAAGAGAACTTGCGTACACTCCCCCTACCAAGTTCATTCACCTCCCTGCGTCTGTTTCCCGTGTTCAAATCAAATACAAGATGGAGACCAGTCCTGGAAATTCCTTCAGCATGCAAAACCATTTAGGCCACCTAAGCAAAATTAAACCTAGCTTATGAACGTAAGCGAAACTTAACTTGGGTTATTTCTTGTAAATGTCTCTGATCGTTGTAAAAGAAACTTGGTCATCTTCCTAAAATGGTATGAAATACTCACTTCTAACCAATCCCCTGCTGACCAGAAATCACAATTGTAATAACCAATCACTGTAAAGGTTAAACTTCTCCATTCCTTATAAGCCACCCTGTGATGTCATGGCCCTAAGTTTCCTATCAGTTTTGAATCGAACAGCTCCTAGTTTGTGAACCGTTTTTATTGATCTATTTATAGATTTATCAATCTAAAATCTACTATTTTATTGCTATTTCTGGATTTTTAAAAAAGATTTTTTTAATTTATTTTTGTGCACGTGTGAGAGAGCCCAAGTGAGTGCACAAGCGGCAAGGAGGGGCAGAAGAAGCAGAACCCCCACTGAGTAGGGAGCCCAAAGTGGGGCTCAGTCCCATGACCCTGGGATCATGACCTGAGCCAAAGGCAGACGCTTAACCGACTGAGCCACCCTGGTGCCCGCTATTTCTGGATTTTTGACACCAGAAAGTTCTGCCTTCCCTCCTCTTGCTGTGGATGAGCAATCTCCGCTCCTTTTGGTTCAGAATCTCAGCTTTTGCCCTGGATTCCTTCTTTGCTCCTATTCAAGGACATAGTTCCTGAAATCACCCTCCTCTCTCCTGAATTATTAAAATTTCCCATCCTTTGTAGACCATTCCCATTATCATGTAAACATGCTGTAATTTCTCTACATCCTTAATAAAACACAGACTCTCTTGACTGTCTCTAGCTATTGCCTCATCTTTTTGCCCCCTTTTATGGCAAAAACTCTGAAATGCGGTCTATACTTGCTGTATCCAACAGCTATGCTCCAGTCTTTCTAGAATCTACCATAATAAAGCTTTTGCCCCCAGCAATCCAAAAGTATCACTCCATCAAGGCTCCTGATGATTTCCATGTTGCGGAAACCAACGAGCCATTCTTAGTCCTCATCTTATTTGCTACAGCCCTGAAGTGTAGCCTCTTTACTCGGTGTCTCCCTCTTTCCCCTTTGCCCCTCCCCTCTCTTCTTTGCTTGAGTCTTAACACTGCATTCTTCTGGCTTCCCTCTTGCTATGTGGAGGACACCCCTCGGAATCCTTTGGCTTGTCCTCATCTCCCCAGCCCCAATACCCAGTCCTTGGACCTCTTATCTTTTCTATCTTCTCTCAATCTCCTGATCATCTTATCTAGGTTCCTAGCTTTAAATATCATCTATATGCTGATGACTCATACATTTCCGTTTCTAGCCTGATTCTCATTCCTGAACTCCAGACTCATATGCTCAGTAGCTACCTCAGCACCTCTACTTGTTACCTTCAAAACTGATCTCCTGATAGTCATATAGTCTGATGGTGTTGAGGGTGACCATGTTATGTGAGAACTAAATGTCTTCTCATGGGTATTTCTGGTTCTAAGACTATGGTTGTGTCCACACGTGGTCATGAGAAGTAGTTGATGAGAAATAATTTAGACAATCAACCTATTGGCTGTTAAGACTCAGTGTACTTGATTGTGCTTACATTTAATGGCTGTCTTCATGAGTCAGTTACTACCGGCATTCATTTGGCTGTTTCTTCCATGAAAACTTTCATGAGTCCTCTGGTTGGTCTTTCTGGACAGAGACAGAAATTTGAGGCAAGCAGAATTCTTGATTATTTTCATTGTCCTACAGGAACCAGTCCACCATTGTCTGGATCGCTGATCGCCAGCACCTAGAACATAAGGGTGGCCCTCGTGAAGGAAAGGATCCTGGGTCAGAGGCATAGCTAGATAAGCATCCTTTCTCCAGGTTACCTAGGTGGCCCTGGGAACCTACACATACTGTGGACTTGAAATATGCAGGGGAAGTAGTGCAGGGCAGAGGGCACCAAGTTAACAAATGAAACTAAAACCAAGAGCAGAAGCCAGCTTGCAGGCTGAGTGATCACAAAAGTTCCCATTCTGGGACACACTCATGATAATTCCAACTGGAATTCTAAAAAAAGATCCGAGAAAGGTGGATCTGAATATTACTTGTGTTCCCCTGTTGACAGCTTTGAGGCCAGGAGCTCTATCTTATTCATCTAGCAAGGTACCCAGCCTCCAGTGGTGCTCAGGAAATCTGTAAAAAAATGAATAAATTATTCAGAACTCTATTGCTGTCAGGAAGCTAGAGAAAGTGGGGTCTTTGGGTGCTCATTTAAAAGGGAGTGTTTGGGGATGCAGAAGTATTGTCTTTTGAAGCCAGTTTTGGGGAGGGGTGGTCACAGACCTGAAGGTATTTGTAAAAGCCTATTTAGCCAAAGCCTGTTTGTGTGCTGGGGTGTGAAACTCTATGAATGTATTATCAGCAGGACCTTGGATGGGTTTGTGTGATTTGCTTTGGCCAGATACAGGCTCCTTCTTCACACATTCCCTAGGGGCCAAGAGACCAATAGGACCACCTGCTACTCTAATGATCCACACACACACCCCAATTAATGGGGGAGATGTTTTCGTCTTTAAAGGAACAGACTCAGCTTGCTCTAAATGTACAATGTCCAAAATGGTAGACATTAGCCACGTGTAACTGTTAGCACTGGAAATGTGGCTAGTCCAAATTGAGATCACTGTGAGTGTAAAATGATCACCAGGTGTTTAAGATTCGGTACAAACAAAAGAAGATAAAATACCTCATTAGTAATTTTCATATCGATTATACAATGGAATGATAACATTTTGGATATATTGGGTTAAATAATAATTTTAAATTATAATTACTATTGCTATTATTTTTTTAATACGGGTACATAAAATTATACAAGTGGCTCACATTATATTCCTATTGTATAGTGCCCCTCTGAAAGATATTCTGTCAGGGGCCCATTTCTAAAATGCTCAAATTTCATTTAGGTCTTGAAGAAATTTTAAGAGGAAAATGGGATCCTGCATGGGAAAAATGCAGATACCTGACACTACAAGTTATCTTTAGCACAAGAAGGTGGACCAGTTGGCCTGAAACCACCCCTCGTTTTCCCTGTGTTTGATCTTGTTCTCTGAGGATTCAGATGTCAGGCTCACCATCATTTCAGCTGGTAAAGAAAATGCAGTAATGACAGCTCACCGTAGTGAGCTGGGAGCTGGCTCCGACTATTCTGGCGATGTTCTATTACTGGGAACTTGCTAGGTGCCTTAGGCTGTCCTAATGACGTTATCTACATTTGCATGAGTGAAGTAGACACCTGAGTCTCCCTATTTCACAAGTGAGCAGATAGACAGATGGAATACTAAGGATCAAGATGGTGAAAGTTGCAAGGGGTGGGGGTGAGGGATGGAGTGTTGTAGTCATGAGTATAGTTATGGTTCCTGGCTTGACCAGTGGGTGAACGCTGGGCTCATGCCCTGGTTGGGGTGACAGGAGGGACCGGTTTCCTTGGTATCCTTGTAGCAGATGCCTGGCAGAATGCCTTGTGTGTAGCTTGTGTTCATTCAACATTTATTGATTCACCACCTGAACCCCCTCCCTTCCCCCTCATTTTAATTATGCTCCTTCCTTGTTCTCATCACCTCTTCCCACAAAAATGCCATTTTATTGCTGTGCAGTAGACAAAAGATGGTCATTAGAGACAGGTGGCCTCAGGTTTGGAATCAAGTCCTGCCACTTACTGGCTGGGTACCTGGGAGAAAGGTGAAGCTCCATGTCCTCTCTCGTAAGATGGGGGGCCCTAACACCCACCTCACAAGCTGTCACGGGTGTTCAATGACACGTTGAATGTAACAAAACTCCAGGCATACAGAAGGTGCTAGTAAATATTAGCTAGTGTCATTATTTGTCCTTTTCTTGTGGCTCACCTCTGCTGCCTATTTTCCTGATCTCACTTCCTGATGGGGGAGAAACTGATGCCTGGGGGACTGAGGTTAAGAAGACAGTGACCTCATGCTGAGGTCCCCTCTGAACCTCCACCTCAGGCCAATTCACTTCTTTTTTTTTTTTAAGATTTTATTTATTTTTTCGATAGACAGCCAGCGAGAGAGGGAACACAAGCAGGGGGAGTGGGAGAGGAAGAAGCAGGCTCATAGCAGAGGAGCCTGATGTGGGGCTCGATCCCAGAACGCTGGGATCACGCCCTGAGCCGAAGGCAGACGCTTAACCGCTGTGCCACCCAGGTGCCCCAGGCCAATTCACTTCTTAATTCACCTGTAAACTCCTTGGGATCGGCGAAGAAGCGGTCTCCTTTGGTGTCGAAAGAAAGATTTTTCTTAAGCAATTTCTTTGTGTAACTATTTTGAGGACTTTTTCTTCCTTCTAAACATGAATGTGTAGTTAGTGATACACATAGGGCAGCTGCCCTTTGGAAGCCAGTGATGTGCTTTACACGGGCAGGCAGCAAACAGAGAGCAGGAGCCATGTCAACGGTGTGGTTTCAAATGCGATCTTCCTCTGGTTTCTATGGTCATGGTCCCATGACCAGGCATGTGCCACAGGCACAGGGAAGCCAGGTGAGGACGCTGTCTTCGTAGAGGTGGAGAGCACATGCTGGGGCAGAGCCTCGGGCTTGCAGACCCGGGTTTTAGTGAGTGCCAGCGCTGGCAGTCGGGTGCGAGGTGGCTTTGGACACATCCCTTTTGGTCTCTGGGTCTTGGTCTCCTCTGTCCTCACCTGTCTAACTAGGGGATTGGGTCTGACGGTCTCAGCTCTCGAGCCCCTTGAAGGCAGAGCCTGGAGCTTTCTTGTGCGTAGCTGGGTCCCTCGTGCCTTGCCCAGTATGTAGTAAGTATGCCTTGTCCTGGCATGTCGTAAGTCCTCAATAAATGCTTGTTGAATAAGGGACTGCTCCCCAGCGCTTTCAGCTGGGACCACCTGCTCCTTTGATGGTGCCGATCCTAAAACCTCTCTTGGGAGAGATGAGAAATAAAGGGACTTCACAGACGCAGGAGTTGCTTTGGGCAGGCTGAGGGGTTCTCCTCTTTCATCTTTCTCATCCCCGTGCTGTGTATATCCTCTTCCTGAATCTACACATAGCATAAAATCATAAAAAGAGGGATAGTAGTAAAACTAGTTAATTCAAAAACTCCCGAGTCCATCGAAAACAATGACCACGATGTTCAGTAAGCAAAACGAAACAACAACAACAACAACAACAACAACAACACTACTTTATTTGGATTCAAGAGAAGGAGCCCAGCCGATGCTTAATGAATTGTGTCGGTTTGCATCCATGGAGCATCTAACGTAACAGCTGAATTGTCATGGGCTGTGATTACTTCGGTCAGCAGACCTGAGAGAGACATTTCCTTCTCAGCAGCTCGCAGACCCTCTTGATGTGTTTGCCCCTGGAGGAGGGCAAGAGTAGCTGAAAGGACCCATGTATTTTATTTGTGAAGTCCATTAATCTAATCTTTCTACCAAGCCAATGCCTGCAGACCATTCCCCTGGCCTTTCGGGAGACAGCGGGTTCCTGGAATCCTCCTCCTTTAAGAGGAAATGGTGCACACAGGGGACATTGGGTCCTGGGAAGCGCTCAGCTCAGCGTACTCAGCACCCGGTGAGTAATAAATAGTCATTAATAACTTACGATTAAAGGTACATTGTATCCAGAGCACAAAAAGGGGGCGCTGTACTTGAAAGTATGAGCTGGCTTATGTAGTCAAGATGGGGAAAGGGTGGCGGGTGGGTGCTGGGCTCAGACCTCATGAGCAGACAGGCATAACTCAACAGCTGGACGCAGAGGAAACAAGGCCTCCCCCTGAGGAGGGACCACAGAACAGCCCGAAGCTCACAGCCTGCTCTCTGGCTCTCCCTCAGGTCATCTTCTCACCTCCTGGCTCTTCCTCAGTCTCTGTCTTTACACACACACACACACACACACCCGAAGACTTGCCCAGCCCACAGCAGTAAGATACACAGAGCATCACAAAGAAATCACGCAGATGCAAGGGCTGTTATCCCAACGGGAAGATTTCCATCCTAGCCTGTGTCATTTTACTGTCTTGGCCACATGAATCCTTCCTATTTTACAGAATGCTTCCCTCCGAGAGCCCAAGAGGGATGACTTCCCTCCTTCCTCCAGTCCGGGCTCCCAGGGCATGTTCTGGCCTTTGCCCGCCTGGGGTGTGGTGCCGTGGGCTGCCAATGCCCAGCACTCGGGCCCAGCATCAGCGGCGAGGCCAGCCGGAGACACTGCCCCCTGGGAGGCTGCAGCTGCTGCTGCACAGAACTTCGGACCACGTCGCTTTTGTTCTGAGTGAAAACAAGTCCCTGCTCTGGGCCTTGGATAAACACTCAGAGGGGAAGGAAGGGCTGGAGCCTTGTGATTTTGTGCGTAGTTACAATTCCGTGACTAGACTTGCTGAGCTGCCAGAGAGAGGCAGGGTGGGTTTGGGGAGCTGGGCAGGGCTTTTGGGTCCGGGGACCTGACTTCTGGCCCCAGGTCGGCTGGCACGGCAGCAGCCTAAGGTACGTTGAGCCAGCCTTGTCACCTCCACTCTGTCGTGGTGGAGTGAGAAGGATGGTCTGGGTCGTGCCACTGTGAAAACCGAGCTCCAGGATCAATGTGGTGGGCGACGCAGCCCAGTCCAGTAAGAGCCAGCACATAAATTGCAGTTGGATTTGATCTCAAAACATATTAACACAGTCCTTGCAGGTGATCCCTGAGGCAGGTGCTGTTGGTTTTCTTATTTTACAGATGAGGTACAGAGAGGTTAAATGACATGTCCAAGATCACACAGCCAGTAGGGGACAAAACCGGGGCTTGAGGCCAGGCAGCCTTGCCTCCAAGTCTGTGCTTTAACCACTGTGTAGCTCTGTGCACATGTGATAGGCAGGCAGGGCCCTGCGAAGTTTTGCTGGAAACAAACAGGTAAAACAGCCCAGCAGTCCCCACACTGACCTGACCCTCACTCAGGAAGCAGCAGGGTGTGATGGCTCAAAGCAGAGTCTAGCATTAGATACGGCTGAGCTTACATCTCTCCCTTCCCTTACGATCGCAGTGACCTTGGGTGGGTACTCGAGCTCTGTAAACCTCAGTTTCCTCATCTGTAACATGGGCATGATGATGATAAAAATAAGGTTTCTGGGAAGATTAAAAGAACCAAGGCATGAAAACTCTTGCGCAATGCCAGTCCTAACATACGAATGCCTGCTTTTACTCTATCTACCAGCTAGGCACATAGAGAGAGATGGATATACACTATACAGAAATGTGTGTCTGTATATTATGTGTGTAGATACCAACAGGTAGACACACATAGATAGATACATGCTATAAAGATATGTATTTATATTCTGTATGTAGATAAGTAGATATATATACACAGATGCACACACTGTACACACACATATTTGAACAGCCTGGTAAGAATCTGTAAAACTAATATTTTTGAAACACATTTTGGGCAATGTTTGTCTAACAGTCTCTAATTTTAATTTTGAATTTTGAATTCTTCAAAGTGTAGGACCTCATCAGCATCTGTTAGGCTTCCTGTGTGGCGAGCAGTCACGTGATGGGAGGTTACATTGGGGTGGCTCTGGCAGACATGCCGTCGAACTCTCTCATTTCAGAGAGCTGAGGCCTGGGGAGGTCCAGCGACTCGTCTAACGCCACTATCCATGTGCCCTCGTTGAAAACAATGTAAACGTATGCATTCATAGTTATGGGACAGCACGTCTTCACCTCTCTCGCCCTGGAATGGGGTGGGACTTCAGTCCCTGTGAGCCTTTAGAGCACGCTCCCAATGGCCTCAGGTGGAATGCTCTGGACCTTCCTGAAAACCCACTCATAGGGTAGCTAGGCACCCGTAGGACCCTGTTTCAACTAAGCTCCCCCTGGTCCCTCTGATTTGCATCAGGAATAGAACATTCCCTGAGATCCAAGTAATATTTGAGGAAGAGGTTGCAAACTCCTTGGCCTTTCTGGCCAAGCACGTAATGAAGATGGCTGTAGGGCCTTGAGACACTTCAAGGGGTTATCACTGTGGCATTGGGAGAACACAGGCCTTCCCTGAAGTCATTCCAGTCCCCAAACCCCACAGTGCTGGTCACCAAGGCAGGCCTCTGCCTGGATTGAACTTTCTAGGTTTATGATTTGTCACCACAGGAGTAGTCCTAAAGCACCTTGCTGTTGGAGTCTCCTCCCTCCCTCCGTCCCTGGGCTCCGTACTCCATGCCAGATCCTGGCCCCTCCAGTGTGACTGTCTTCCGCACCGCCGCAGTCCTTTGAGCTGGGTCGCTACCCTGGCCTTGTCCTCTGTGACTAACTTCCCACCAAAGTTTTGTGTCTCCCTTTCAGAGTGTTGTTGCTAGAAAGTGGTGGACCCACCAGAAATCATAGTTCTCATCCCTTTTTCAACCAGGTGGGTCAGTGACCAGACTTTAGGCCAGTGGGATGCGGAAGAAATAACATGAGCCACCTGCAGGCTTGGACCACATACACCTTCCATGTGATCCTTGCCCACCTCTCCCTATTTGCTGGGTGAATATTGAAGCCCTGAGTAGTGTTGAAGGCCACGTGACCAAGATAAGTGAACTTGCAGCGTGGGACCCTGAGTGCCTGCATGGAGGAGTCCCACCCCTTATCCCCAGTGCCTGGTGTTCTGCATGTGAGCAAGAAATAAGCTTCTGTTGTGTCAGGGCACTAATATTGCAGAGTGATTTGTTACTGTAGCTAGTGTTCCCCTCATACATATTCATATCTCCTCAACTAGTGATTTTCCCCTCCCCCACGCCCCTCTCCACAGCCAGTCCAAGTCCGCCTTGTGTCTGGAGTCTTCCTGGCCTCACTGATCTCAGTGCGCCCTGTCCTCTGCATTTCTGCAGCTCCCATTGTCACACTCAGGCAGTTCCCACTGCACTACGCATGGGCTTGTAGCGCTAATTGAAGAGGACAGAGACCTTGTTCTGTACTCATTCTGCATCTCCCAAAATGCCTAGCGTCAAGCCCAGCAAACAGTAGGCACTCAATCAATACTTGTTGATCGATTTGAGAGAGGCTGGAATGATCCATATCAAACTCCAAGCATCATCTGGGAGCTCGCTGATTAAACAGATGAATCTTGCAGCCTTTCGTTACCGCCACCACCCCAGCCTTTGCTGGGGGGAGCTCCGTGTCGGAGGCTCTAGGCTGCAGAGCCCTCCTTACCGACCGGCTCCTGGCTGACGTCCCAGGATCCAGGGTGCTCCGGGCCTCTTTCAAATGACCAGGGCATCCATCAAATGACCTGTCGACTGAAGGATATTCTTTCTTCTTTCTGCTCTTCCTACTTAAAAAATGAAAAACAAAAACAAAAAAACTCCATGGTAGACCCCTCTCTATAGGGCTCCTGTTTCTGTCTCTACCTATCTGGAGGAGAGTGGAATCGAAGTATCTTCCAATTACTGTACCTGTATTTTAAAATATAAGCTATATATTTATGTGATAAGTCTCATACAAGTGTCACGACAAGGAGCCTGGGAAGCCTAGATGTTTTGAACATTTAGTTAGCAAACTTGGAACTGGGTGTTTCTGCTCTAGCCAGTGACAGGTTAGTGAAAACTTTGGCCAGGTAGCTGGCACCATGGTGATCAAACTATCTTAGAACCATTACGCTTACTTTTATTCATTTTTTTCATGACTTTTTTTTAATGACTTTTTGTGGTACAAGTAATATCTGTTTAAAGAAAAACAATGAGAGAATGCGGATAAGCAAAGAAAGAATTAACACCATGTGAATGTCCATGAATCAAGGATAACTCACTCTGAATATTTTGGTGTACATCTTTTCCAGACTTTCCAATGCCAACATATAAATTTTTGATAGTTCCCATACACTCTACGTGCTGTATGCTGTTTTGTAAATTGGTTTTTACTTAATATTTTTCTATCTTAAATAGTAACAGGATCATTTTAAGTTTCATTTTATAGAAACCATAGTTCAGAAAACTATTGTTATCTATTGTATTTTTAAGTGTTTTTCAGTTTGTTTTGCTCTTATAAATTCTTTGATGGACATTCTTGTATATAAACCTTTGCCCTGCCTGTGTGATTATTTCCTTAGGATAAATTCATAGAAGTGGAATTACTGGGTCAAAGAGAATGTAGATTTTAAAGGTGTTTGATACCTGTGGCCAGAAAGGTCACAGCAATTTACAGTTCCTCCAGCATTCCAGTTAGTTTTAAGCTCATCTAGTTAAATCAGTTTGTGTATGTGGATACAAACAGGGGAGGGGTGGGCTGGGGAAAACGAATTTAAACAGTTAATGTATTTTTAAAGCTGTTTATCTTAAATCAATCTGTTCTGCTTGAATTCTCCTGCTCTTTAACAGACTTGTGGGTTTAGATACAGTTTTCGTCTGGTGCAGGGTTGCAAAACATCTTGAAGTGGTCCATTTGCATGAATATAAAGGAGATGGGTTTGTTTTCAGCCTAATTCAAAGGGGCAAAGGCAGTGCGTTCTGGACAGCTGGTGTTCTGCTGTTTATGTCAGGGGAGGTGTATATATTCATCCTGTAGGTCATAGCCCTCTGAGTCAAGGCCTTATTGTTTCCATAGGGGGAAAAAAAAAGAAGAAATCTGCTTTTGAGATAGATTCTCAGGGACAAGAAAAAGCAAGGCGAAGTGTGGGCCGCTTTATCTTGCCAGAAAGAATGTTGGAGCAGGGGAGGCTGCGCTTGGGAAACTGGCTTTTTCGTGTGTGCAGATGTATTCAAATTCTTCTCCTTAATGTGTCAAAAATCTTTCAAAGTAAAAAATAGAAATGGTTAATATGTTCCCCTCCCTCCTCCCTGCCACTCTCCCTTCTCTTGCCTGCCTTTTTACTCCCACGCTGCCAGACTTGCTGGTGGATGGTAAGAGGGATGGTCAGCATCTGTGGTGGACACAGATGCTTTGCTGCCAGGAGCACCTTTGCCCATGGACAAGACCCTTCACACGGCCCGTCAAGGTCCCCTGTCATGATTAGCTCCCCAAGGAAGGAAAGGGGTTGGCTTATTCATAAATCAAGGAGCAAGATTGTCCTTCAAGTGGGGCACTAGCTAGCTGTCTTGTGCAGAGGAACAAGGGACGAAGTTGTTTCTCCCATCATTCCCTCTTTGGTACTGTCATGGTGCATTGTTTGCATAGTTCTCACTGCCCTCAGAGAGGATAGTATCCAGAGTTTGTGTTCTCTGCTGGACTATTGTTTCAGGGTAACACTAGTGGCCATGATGAGTAAAACTGTCAAGTTTTAGAGGCTTAGCCCAATCAAAGTATATTTATCAATCACTCGGAGTTCAGGGACCCAGATTCCTTCTGTGCGGTAGCTCTGTCATCCCCTAGATCCCTGGAGTTGTACACACCCAGCCAGAAAACGTAGGATGAACTCATGGAGAATGCATACCGGTTTCTTTGCCATCTTGGATCATGAGTGACTCATGATTTCACTGGTGAGATCAGTGGTTCCCCCTAGAGGCAAAGGAGACGGGGAGCTGGAGTCCTTGGCTGGGCAGCTGCACCAGAGACAACTCTATTCAATGAAAACTGAGGTTTTCTTCAGTGGACAGTTAACTATCGCTTCCACATCTGAGCTTTCTGTGACGGCAAGATATTATCCTTCCTGTATCTAGGCACCCTACATCATTCCTGATGCAGGTGTTCAGCCCGGGAGAACTGTGTCATCTAGCTGTTGAATTTTGGTAAATCTAGTTGCACAGAGAAGGAGAGAGAGAGACAAGCCCCAAATTATGTCTGTGATTCTGTTTACCAATCCTAGGCAGTGGGTGGGCAACGAGAATGGGGTCTGCAGACTACAAAGTGCAGGTCAAACCTTGGCGCCTGCCTGTTTTTGTAAATGAAGTTTTAGCGGGACACAGCATATCCATTCATTTACATATAGTCTAGGCTGTTCTCCCACTACAATGGCAGAGTCGGGTACTTGTGACAGAGACTGCAGCCTAAAATATTTGCATCTTGTCCTCTTCAGAAAAAGTTTGCTGATTCCTGCTCTAGAGAGAGCATGAGATAGGAATCTTGAATCTGCCATTCTTTTGTCAGTTTCTGTTTCCTTGAGCTCCTCGTAGAGTGAGCGTCTCGTGCTGAATGTAATTATCAGCCTGGTATTTAAATAAACATGTATTTAATACAACACAGTGTCTAAATGCAACCCAACTACTTTGTCGATGCACAGATCATGTATATGGTACTTCAGAGGTTATTTCAAGAATTTTTAAGGGCAATAATTATCTTCCTCATCTTCTTCAGAGCTTACTGATTCTTAGAAAATGTAACTCTACTGTAAAAGCATGTTGAATGAAAGCATAAGTGAATAGAATAACCTTTTGGAAAGTTAAAGGGATCTTTCAAATCACAGTATTGCCATTACTTTCATTTCTTAGTTATTGTGTTTTGGGAAACAAAGATACCCCCATCTGAACCTAAGAAGACCCTCTCAACCCCAAGATGCTCCTCAGAAGTTTATATCCTGCTAGTTTTGTGATTGATGGCCTCTCTCCTCTTGATCAGTTCATTGTCACAAATAGAAAATAATAGGGTTTTTAAAAATTATTGTTTGAAAGTTGGGCAGGGGCATTACAGACACCCTGACCAACAAGTAGTGAAAAAGAGATTGAATCTTACTACATGCCACGGTGGCAACATAGACATTAATGCACCTTCTCGGCCTCCTTCCCTACCTTGGCTCTATTTCCTGCTCTCCTACTGATGCTTCCTAAGATAGTCTTCCAAGTAAACTACTTGTAAACAAATCCGTGTCTTAGGGTCTGCGTCTGGGAGAACCTAAACTAAGACTGCTTCACTTTTTAAAATTTTATTTTGTTGCCTAAACTAACACTTGAATATGGACTCTTAGGAAGTAAAGAGGAAAAAAAAAGAAAACGCTGAAAAATGTTCCAATTTCAGACTTTCCCAGTCTTTTTTTTAAAGATTATAAAAATTTATTTGAGAGAGAGAGAGAATGAGAGAGAGCATGAGTAGGGGGAGGGGCAGAAGGAGAGGGAGAAGCAGACTCCCTGCTAAGCAGGGAGCCCGACCCAGGATTCTATCCCAGGACTCTGGGATCATGACCTCAGCTGAAGGCAGACACTTAACCAAATGAGCCACCCAGGCACCTCTCAGACTTTCTCAGTCTTGAAGCTTACTTGAGAAGGAACCAAAGAAATATTCAAGGGAAAAAAAGTTTACAAAATCAGACCTTCTTAAAGTTTGGAAACACCTATGAAGCACAGTTGTGTTAACAATATAGTTTGGAGCATGATAAAAGTGATTCCTCCAATGAGAAAATCAGACTGCCCCTAAATAACAAGTGTTAAGTTACCACAGGTAATCCGGAGGCAAAGCCAGGACTGAGAGTCCCTGCTCTCTATATGTAAATCCATGACATCATCATTACTAGTGTTTACTATTGTTTCTATGGGCCAGGCAATGTGATAAGTCCTGTGCATATGCTGCTTCATCGAATTCTGACAGGAATTCGTGGGCCAGGCGTTTTTATTATCTGCATCCCTCCTGCACTGAGCAAAGTTAGGGAACTTGCCTTTGTGTCTGAAATGTAGCCTGGTGCCTTCCTTGGGCATCATGTGTTCATGTGTTTTCTCTCCTTCTTAGTCAGACTTAACAAAGGTTGTTCCCATCAAAAGACCAGTTTTATTTTATTGATTAATTTATAATTAAAAGCTTTTTTTCCTACTTCCTTCCTTCTACTTTCCTTGGGTTGTTTTGTTGTTACTCTTCCTGATTTGAAAGTTGAGTTCATTTCTTTTCAGTCTATCCTTTTAATTAATAAACGTGTTTATTGCTATTCACTGGCTTCCAAGTACTGCTTTGGCTGCATCCCATAAATTTTGCCATGTAGCACTCTTGTTGTTAAGTTACAAATAGTTTTAATTTGCTTGTATTTCTTCTTAGATTGGGAGTTATTTAAAAATCTCTTTTGAACTTTTCAAGCATCTGAAATTCAGAAATAGACAAACTAAAACCAAATCAGTAAAACAGTATTTAGTAAGAATTTTTGTGTGTGTGCATATAAAAGCAGTTTGCAAATTAGGTGCTTTCAAATTCAAACCTGTTTTGAAATTCAGGGATATGTTGTTATAGGAGGGCTAATAAAGTGAAAATGAGAAAGTAATTTAACCTTTACAATGATTGGTTATTACAGTTGGGGTTTCCAGCCAACAAGGGATTGGATAAAAGTGAGTATCTCATACTATTTTAGGATGACTGACGTTTCCTTTATAATCACCAGAGGCATTTATGAAAAATAATCTAGGTTGAATTTCACTTATGTTTATGAAATAAGCTCGATTTAGTTTTACTTACATGGCTTAAATGGTTTTGTCTACTCGGGAGATTTTCAAGCCTGGTCTCCATTTATTTAACAATTCTCCTCTTTTGGTCATTCTTTCAGCAAACTGAGTGTGTGACTAACCAGTATAACATTACTCTTCTATATCATTGTTGACCTTGTCAGGATGGAGAATCATGGAGTTGCTGCCTCCAACGGTTGAGTATTTGGGATGGAGGGTCACGTAGTCACTGTTTTCATCATTTGTATAACCATCTTTGGATTCTTCCAGTTGTCTAATCCTGATGGATAAATTTGGCCTATGAATGGCATTTAAAACCCTGGAGAGGATACAGAGCACTAAGGAGATTGATATGATGACTACAAAGAGACTAATAGCCCGGTATTGAAAAATTCTCCATAGCAGAGATTCCCAGGAGCCAACATTAAACCAGCTAAATAAATAAAAAGGCTTATATTAAGATTCAAGGTTAAGTCAACCTCACTTTTCTGAATAATGTGTAATTGGGCCTCAATTTTTTTGAGTTATTTACATAGGCACAACATATGTAATAGCAGTCACTATCTTCATGATTTCTTAGGAGAAGATGAACACAAGGATATTTTATTTCGGGAGGGAATGTTGCATTTGAGCTTCCACCCATATAGCCTCTATATGTTGTGAATAATCAGATAATTTAATAAGAGGCGTTTCTATGAAAACAAAAGAAAAACAAAGGTTAATAGTTGGAGCAAATTATAAACTTAATTTCAGAGTTTGGAGGGCAGCCAGTTGAGAAAATTTCTACATTTGAGTTTGAAGGAACTTTATTTTTATTTTTTTTAAAAGATTTTATTTATTTATTTGAGAGAGAGAGACAGAGAGAGCACAAGCTCTCTTGTTGAGCAGGGAGCCCAACGATACAGGGGCCTGGATCCCAGGACCCTGGGATCATGACCCGGCCAAAGGCATATGCTTAACTCACTGAGCCACCCAGGCACCCCTGAAGGAACTTTAGATGGTGGAATGAGGATGGCAGTTTCAATCTGATGGATTTTCCTGATTTGTAGTTTGACTGTGTTTGGTGATGATGTCACTGGGTGTTCTGGTCAACTCTTTTGAGTGGTCTATGTAGTAACAGGCATGAAAGTTATTTATACATAATCTATTGAGGTAGTTTATCTGAGATTTACAGATAGATGATAGAATGGTAAAGACAATGAACCAAACTAGAATCTGCTAATGAGTATATTTGTAGTTTTTCTATTGAAACATAATTTTTTCCCTATGGTCATCCCATTTTAATAAAAAATAATCACAGGGAAAGTAATTCGTTTGTAAAATAAGTCTAATCTTATTAAACTTGGCTTGATTATTTACATAAAGTAGCAAGAATAATGATTCTATGCATATTCTGAAATATGACATTTTAGTCAAAGCTTTGCCAATATCCAAGGGGCTTTATTGGCTCCATAAAGTCAACATTAGATCTTTAAAATTGTCTGATAATAAGGAATCTCAGGTTAGACCTTTAAAAGTCTCTCTAGGCAACGAAGCCAAGCTCAGGCTTGTCTAATAAGGACTTGTCTAATTGTGTACTGTTACAAAGAGAACAGATTATTATTGAATTTATGTAAATACATATGGTGTCATGAAAAAAAATTTATTAAGAGTTTCTGAATTCGGGATGGACCAGGCAGAGGGAAAAATTTAAATGTTTCAACCTTTGTTTGCAAAGGTATACTTTACCAAATTGCTGTAAGGTATAGATAGCTTCAAAGAGAGGAGAAAAGAAGTCCTTAAACCTGGAAAGCAAAACATTAAAGAACCAGCAATGTTTTAAATGAATTCACAAAAATGATAATCATTTTAATCAGTTTGTTCAGGCTCATGAAATTAATTCATGTTTGTTTGATCTTGGGTTAGCTGTTTTATGAATCAGTTAATTTTTCTATTAGAGTTCTGGAAATTTTTACCTAGTTCAGTGTTATGATCTTAAAGTTATCAGAAACCTGTATCCTTGAGTACTGTATTCTAGAGTACTGTTCATGAATCTCTTTGAAGATGAAGAATTTTTGCCTATAGTTGATTTATAAATTCTTCAGAGAAGAATCAAGAGTAAAATAATAACTGTCTGTGAATGAAAAAAGACTTGAAAATAGCCATGGTTAAAGGTCTGGTGAGAGTTCACTAAAAAATGATGCAATTCATAAGTAAATTTGTTTATTTTTGTGATATACAATATTATAAAATAATAACTGTAACTGTGACTGATAACATTATACCAGAATATATCAGATTTTTAGGAATTTCACGTAAATTTCTGAATAGTTATGTTAATAATATATACCTATATAAATATAACCTAAGAAGATTAAGTATCATTTCTCATTTGATAATGTTTCCCATACAATTTAATATCAAATATAATTAACATTTCTTTTACTAAAAGGAAAGAGAGCAAATCCTTTGCGATCTTTCAAAGACCCCCTGGAAAATCACTAAGTCAGTTCAAGGGCAAAAAGACTTCATTCAGAATTTGATTTTGGGAAGTTTGTCCAAAACGTCAAAAGTTTTAAAACACTTAATCAAATGGAATCACAGGTCACTGTGAAACAACACTTAGTTATCCATTCAGCTAAAGTGTCAATTAAAAGATTTTAAGGGCAAATACAGAAAGTTTCATAGTTTTAAAAAAATCTTAGCTCTTTCAATATTGAAAAGACTTCGTTTTTCTAAGTAGTTAAAGACCTGATAAAGACAACATGAAGCATAGGAAATATTTTGATGAGATGTAGAATATTTGTTTCCCAGGGCACCTGGCTGGCTCAGTTGGTGGAGCATGCAACTCTTGATCTTGGGGTCATGAGTTCAGGCCCCACACTGGGCATAGAGCTTACTTGAAAAAAAATTTGTCTCCTAGGAAGATTACATTTAAGGTAAAGAAAATTTTATATAATCTTTTATTAAAAACAGATCAATAATCTAAGACATTTTGTGATTTTTTAAGAGACATAAAATTAAACTCTAGGTTTGTATCAGTACATTATTGAGCTTATTTAAAAACCTTTATAAATAAATCTATTCAATTTTCGCCAGCATTGACCTCACAACATAATTTTTTTTTCCATAAACGTTCGGCAGTTTTCTATATTCACTTATGTTTTGTCCCTTCCCCTTCCCTCCTTCCTTCCTTCCTTCCTTCCTTCCTTCCTTCCTTCCTTCCTTCCTTCCTTCCTTCCTTTCTTATGCTGGAACAACCAGTCATTTTTTTAAAGGAAAAGTTACCTTAAAAAAATGAGCATCTGGGTGGCTCAGTTGGTTAAGCATCTGACTCCTGATTTTGGCTCAGGTTATGATCTCAGGGTCATGAGATCGAGCCCCTTATTGGGTTCTGCACTCAGCTCAGAGTCTGCTTGAGATTCTCTCACACTCCCTGTGCACCAACCCCCCATGCATGTGTGCATGCTCTCTCTCAATAAATAAATAAAATCTTAAAAGAAATAAAAAATAAAAAAAAACACATCCTGTAATCCTTGCATACTCTTCATATAAAAAATGCCATTTTCTTCTCATACTTTGTATGTGAAATTGTTTCCCTTTGCTCTTATTGTTTCTAGTAACTTTATTTTTACATATTATTATAAATTTTAACTAGTAGTGACTTTGACTTTCCAAAGAAAGCTAGGAAGCAGGCAGTTGGGAATTGTCTATCATATAACAACATCCTATAATAGATTAGCAAATTTATTAATACATAATTAAAAATTTATATTTTTTAGAGACATATGTTTTCATAGTATAATTTTTTAATGTGGCAAAACACAGTACTAATATGCCCAAATATCTTTTGTCTCTCTGTAAAAATTAAGAAGCCAAAGTAGATAAACTTATGTTTAACAATCAATATTTAGTAGCCTCAAGTACACTTTTTATTAAAAAAAAAAAGGAAGGCAGATTGGGTGTTGTTGGAAATTATTTTGACTGAATATTTGGTGGTACGTAGAGCTAAAATAGTTGGGAAAATGTTCTTGGCAAAAACATTACACACACACACACACACGTGTGCATATGTGTGTATAGAAAGAGAAAGAGAGAGAGAACTGTTGATACTAAGAGACTCTATAATTATGTTTAAAAAACATTTTCCACTCTAAACCTGTATTTCTTTTTTTTTTTTAAAGATTTTATTTATTTATTTGACAGAGAGATAGCCAGCGAGAGAGGGAACACAAGCAGGGAGAGTGGGAGAGGAAGAAGCAGGCTCCCAGTGGAGGAGCCTGATGTGGGGCTCGATCCCAGAACTCCGGGATCACGCCCTGAGCCGAAAGCAGACGCCTAACGACTGCGCTACCCAGGCACCCCTAAACCTATATTTCTATTCAAATGGGGTGAAGGTGTTGGTAAATAACAGCCCTCATACCAAATGGAAGTGACTGAGTCTAGGTTGGTGGGTTTGCTGGGTCAGAAAATAGTTATTTAGATAGCCTGGTGTGGAAAGTGGAGGTTTGAGCATGAAGGCAGTGTGACGGTGTTGGTGCCCTGTGTAAAGGAGAATATATTCTTGTCATATTCCTAATCTGTTGGTTCTGATACCATAAAAAGTACCAACCAATATAAGGATGTAATTCCCTATGATGGTTCTTCTTGTCTGGTTTCTTTAAGCCTTTTTTTGGGGGGGAGGATATATTATATGCAAATATTGACTTTCAGGATAATAGAACTATTTCTTTAGTATAAAGAGAAAATCTTTATTTATTTTTATTTATTTTTATATTTTAAAAAATATTTTATTTATTCATTTGACAGAGATAGAGACAGCCAGCGAGAGAGGGAGTACAAGCAGGGGGAGTGGGAGAGGAAGAAGCAGGCTCCCAGCGGAGGAGCCCGATATGGGGCTCGATCCCAGAACGCTGGGATCATGCCCTGAGCCAAAGTCAGAGGCTTAACGACTGAGCCACCCAGGCGCCCCAGAGAAAATCTTTAAAGAAGTTTTCCCCAGGAAAACCTCAACATATTGCTGGTGGTGTCTTTGACATTTTTGATGATCTCATACTATGTAAGTGCATGCCGTACTTACTTCTTGTATACTATCAAGATGGACGCTTTGAAATGGAGATTGTTTTATTCCAGAGGTTATTGTGTAATTTCCTTGAGCATCTCAGGGGTAAGTACTTTCACAGAATGATTTGTAGGAAACTTAAAATGGAACTACTCAAGTAGCCTTTTTATTACAAAAAAAATTTGTGTGAGATAGTGAGACTTTTATCAGGAAAATACTTAACAAAAAAGAAGCCAGAAATAGATAACTTCTGTTTAGCAATTAATATTTCAGTACGTTATTTTATTTGGAAATTATCCAGATATTCAACGAATATCCATTATTTAGTTTAACTTACTGCAAACTTTTATCTTACTTACATCTATTGAAATTACTTGTTTTTAACAATTATGTCTGGATTAGATATTAAACAGCTAACCATCATGTTAAGTTATTTTTCTTGTTGACAAATCTTGTAACATAGAGATAGTATGAGCTCATTTGACTAAGAAACCCAGGTAGAAAAAGTTGTATGCTTATATTACATTTAATGTTGAAAATCTTGAAGACATGTCTGTTTTTATTAAACCAATGATCTTGAACTATCTTTTATTTATCAAATATTATTTGAGATCATGTAAACTTGAAAAACATTTGAGTTAGTTTCTATATTTCTGAGAATTTTAGGAATACTTAATTTATATAAGTGCTTATTTTTTAAAGCCAGTTACATAGAACTCCTTAAAAACTATCATATACATCTAACACACATGCATACATGGATATATGTAAATGTATAAACAGAGACATACAGCTCTAATAATTTTCATTTAAAAATTTTTTTGCCATTTCTCAGATACAGTAATACAAAACTCAAAAGGATAGCTTGATCCAAATTGTGTTTCTGATAGATGGACTAAATTGAGGTTACCTGCTCAGATGGCCGAAGGTTTTATACTAAAGATTTATTATTTGCATGCTCTAAGGATTCTTTTAGAGAAGGTATTTTTGGAGTCATTTGTCTTTTAGAAACTTCTGCACACCAATCAAAGAATGCATTCCAGTGTCTTCCATAGGTTTGGGATCCTCTTAAGCTCAACGGTGCCCCTTAAAGTGAACTATCATATCTAATAAGTCACAGTTCCCTGAAGTGGTCATTATAATTCCAAATTATCCAAAAGTTCACCCATTTTTCCAAAAAGGCACATGATCCTGGTCCATAGTGGGTATACATATAGGAAGCAGGAGTGTTGGAGGGAGGTGGAGACTTTTAGACCAGATGGAACCCACCTTTGCCATTAAATTCCCTAAGACTCCTTAACTATGAGGAGTCCTGTTTTCCAACAGCTGTTCCAAAACCCAGGAAATCACATGCCCGCCCCCCTTTTGAACAGAATAGGGTAAATTACCAAGAAGCTTCAACAAACAAAATGCAGGTATGCGCAAAAAGTCAGAGAGTCCCCAGTGCAAAGGGAGCAGAGCTCAGATTTGAGAGATGTACCCTACACCTCCATCATCACAGAGAATGCAATGAGTGCAATGGGGTGGGGATGCTGGCATCTGGTTATTCACCAGCCGTGGAGTCACTGGGACTCTTTTTTTGGGTGTCACGTCTGATTCTGGGCATCAGAAAATCCAGAAGTAGAAAATCCAGAAGTAGCACATTTAAGCCACCAGATCAATAAAATAGTATGTAGTAAGAATTTATTGTAGGTGTAAGAACAATTCACAAACTGGGACCTTTCAAATTCAAAACTGATACGAAACTCAGGGGCATGATGTGAGAGGGTGGCTTATAAAGTGGAAATGAGGAAGTTGTTTAACCTTTACAATGGTTGGTTATTAGAAGGGGGGTTTCCAGATGGCAGGGGATGGTTTAAAAGTAATTTTCTTTTTTTTTTTTTAAGATTTATTTTATTTTATTTATTTGACAGAGAGAGATACAGCCAGCGAGAGAGGGAACACAAGCAGGAGGGAGTGGGAGAGGAAGAAGCAGGCTCGTAGCTGAGGAGCCTGATGTGGGGCTCGATCCCACAACGCCGGGATCACGCCCTGAGCCGAAGGCAGACGCTTAACCGCTGTGCCACTCAGGCGCCCCTAAAAGTGATTTTCTTATGCCATTTTTTGGGAAGATGACTTAAATATTTATTATGATGATCTAATTTTATAAGGAATAATGCAAGTTAAGTTATGCTTATGTTAATGAAACAAGCTGGATTTAGTTCTGTTTACATGGCTTATATGGTTTTGTCTGCCTGGAGGATTTTCAAGCCTGGTCTCCATTTTATCGTATTTTAAACAGTATAGGTATTTTTTGTAGTTCTATTTTTTGTTGTTGATATCTAAGTATTTCACATTGTGGTCAGTGAATGAACTCTATATAATAACAATTTTTCCTTTTTGGTCTGTAATAGACAAGGGAGGTTTCAAAACTTCTAGCTAGGTGGAATGGAAAGCTATACCTCGACAGGATCCATTGATGTTACCTAAAGTTGAGAAGACATCAAATCCATGTTAAAGAATGGAGGGTGTAAAATTCATATGTTGAAACCTAATCCCTAATGTGATGATATTGGAGCTGGGGTCTTTGGGAGGTGATTAGGTCTTAAAGGTGGAACCCTTATGAATGAGATTAGTATCTTTACAAGGGAGGTCCCAGAGGGCTCTCTTGTCCCTTCTGCCATGTGAGGACACAGTGAGAAGACAGCTGTCTGTGAACCAGGATGCAGGTCCTCACTAGACACCAAATGTGCCAGCACCCTTATAGTGGACTTCCTAACTCCAGTACTGTGAGAAATAAATTTCTATTGTTTATGAGAAAAAAAAAAGAGACAATGGAGGGGGTGGCTGCCAAGTGGTACAGACCACTAAAAACAATCTTCTATTTTAGTGACTTGGTCAGAATAAATCTTTAACATATGTTGAGTTAAATAGTTACACCCACCATAAAACAATTAGTACTATGTAGTAATATAAGAATATCAGCAATGAGAACAAGAATTAGAGTTCCAGGTGACCAGGTGTCACCAGGTACACAAAGGAGGGCTTGATTAAGACCCCACAAGATGAATAAGATGGGGTGATGTGGAGTGGAGTGGAAGGTGTTTCCAGGGTGAAAAGGAGCACATCAACCCCATGGCAGTGGAAACAAGAAAATCTTGTTCATTTGCATGAAGGTAGAAATACAACAAGTTGAGTCTGACTGCAGCAAAGAATTCATGCTATAGAGTAATGGGAACACAAGGTGATTAAGCAGGATAGGGCAGGCATGTATAGGAGTTTTATTGATTTATTAAAAAATTTTCTTTAAAATTTATTTTTGAGAAAGGGATAGAAAGAGAGATCGCCAGGGGTGGGGAGGGGCAGAAGGAGAAAGTGTCCTAAGCAGACTTCATGCTAAGTGCAGAGCCAGATGCGGGACTTGATCTCACAACCCTGAGATCAGGACCTGAGCCAAAACCAAGAGTTGGACCCTTAATGACTGCACCACCCAGGCGCCCCATGTTTAGGGATTTTAGAGCAAGAACTTTCATATGGAAAGTGGGAGTCATGGTAAGGTATGGTGAGTGTTTTAATGCTCCATCAGTGGTGGGCAAGATGGACTAATCGATCAATGATGAGCAAGATAGGTTAGAAAGGAGAGAACGGAGTGGTAATGAAAAAGATGATGTAAGTCTAGGAGACATTTTGAAGGAAGAATCAATAGGATTTGGGGACTAATTGAATGTGTGGGCTGAGAATAGAGAGGAGGCAAAGATGACTCCTTGGTACCTAGCCTGCCAGGCTGGGAGATGGTAATGGCATTCAAGACACAGGGAAGTAGGTTTAAAAGGAAGACCACTAAGTTGGCTTTAAATATGTTGAGGTTAAGGAAAAGTCTGAAACTCATCAGACTGCAGAAGACAGAGGTGGTAGAAAGATTGTAGAGAAAGCCATAGAAACCAGGAAGAGAGAATTTCAAGGAAGTGTGTGTTGTGGGGGGCAGTCATTACATGTGTCAAATGCTGTAGAGAAAATGAGAGCAGGGTGATTAGACAGAACACTTCAGATTCATTTACTGTGATGGTGAGAATCAGGTTGCAAAGATTTAAGGGAGAAAGGGCAGCAGAGCACAGGAGGCAATTGGTCTAAAGGTCACAAGCAACATTACTTTGTTTAACCACCAAAAATGAGATTCAAGACCTTAAGATAGAGGTCACTGGAGTGAGAGGGCTGGTAGGCCATTGAGAAGTTGGGTTTAGAGGAGAAATTAACCCACTTAAAACTTCCAGACTGGTGAAAAATGGGTCTTGGGGACAGTATGGAAGGTGATGAAGGGACCAAGTTGGGGCCAATGTGAAGAGCATAGACTCTGTGTACTGGGAGGCTGATACAAGCTGGCAGACTCAAGGACCATCTCATCTTTGGAGAAAATGGGGTAAGACTGTAAGGTGGTCCTCCTCACCATGGCAGCAAGAGATGTGGTGATTTAGGGGGTTTCCATGGTGATCAGAAATAACCACTCTTGCCTCAACAGTTTCCACTTATGAAGATTTCTTTCTTGGAAGGCCTTGTTGGCTCATTAAGTTTGGGGAAAGAAAATGCTCCTCCCTTTGATGGGCCTGAAAGTCAAAACTCTTTTCTTTCAGGTCACACTCAGCACAGATATTAGACTTCATTAGCTGTACCTCAACTCTGAGAGGAAACCTTGCAAGATTTAATATTTATAGCTCAGGAAACAGAAGGCTCTTCCCAGAGGGAATAAATTGGACAATGTCAAGTCCCTGGTTGGGGGAGGGGACTGAAGGGAGATGGTCGGGTTTTTAAGAAAAGGAGGTCTTAACTCCTTCTGCCAAACTGATAGGAAGCACCCAGGCCTGTCTGTTGCACATGTGGACACACGGAGCAGACACAAGCATGTTGGCCTGAGGACGGGAGGACTTGGATTTAGATCTAGCTGATTGCCCTTGGCTAAGTCTCTTGTCCTTTCTGGATGTCTGTTATGGGTGTGGCAGTGGTGTGGAAAAGTAACCCATCAGGCTTTTCAAGCTTAAACTCTCTGTTCTATGAGTCAAGGATGAAGGCAAGGCTGCCAAGTGAGGAGGAGATTGAAGCAGTCCATACATTTGGTGGGAAGACTTGGCCTATCTTGGGGGGATGTGGGGTCTGGGCCCACTTCTGCCATAGTTGATGCTAAGTTGCAATTCCCCCAGGCCTGTCTGTCTGATCTAAAATAGGTGGTGCAAACTACTGTTTAAAAATACACAGAAGTCCTCCTTTTGTAAGAGACCAAAAGCATATGGTTTGGGATCCTGGTGGAACTTAGCCCTCTGAGACCTTATAGGGCAAAGACCATGTAAACACTGGGAATCCTTACATCACGAGATTGGGACTCTCATTCCGTTTGCTTCCTAAGAGAGGGGTTTCAAACATATTCTGCAATTGGCTGGCCAACCATGATAGCTGGGTTGTATGTTGATGTCAAAGGAATAGCTTTGGATTTTACTTTTTTATCTGGAGAATTTTCCTGCTAGAAAGACCAAACACTGGTGTGCTACATAGCTTGTGTATATATGTGCGGGTTGGGGTGGAAGAGGAGCAAACATATTTAAAGAGGATGCTATCTAGGGTGCCTGGGTGGCTCAGTTGGTTAAGCGTCCAATTCTTAGTTTCAACTCCAGTCAGGATCTAATGGTTCTGGAATGGAGCCCTGCGTCAGGCTTTGCACTCAGTGTGGAGTCTGCTTCAGATTCTCTCTCCCTCTGCATCCTTGGTCACTCCTTTCTCCCTCTCAAATAAATGGAGTCTTTAAAAAGAATAAAGAGGTTGCTGTCTATAACCATATACTTAAAATTTTCCATTTCTGTGGTGGAATCATTCCAAAAATGGGAGACAAACCTCCCCAGATTCTGTGTACTCCATCACCGATCACCATTGTTCTTTCCTCCCCATTGCAGACAAATTTCTTGAGAGCCTTACTTACATTTTCTTTCTCCAGTTCTTCACCTGGCCCTCATACCTTACCCACTCCTGGCTTCCATCCCCATAGCTCCTGAGAAATGTTTTTTACCAAGGTCTCTGTGTAGCTGAGTCTAACAGACATCTTTCCTTCTCTTAAGTCTTCAGCAGCATTGAAGAGTTGACCTGCATTGGATCATACTTTCCCCAATGCAATAGATTGTTGTATGTTGTATTCTTTCTCTTTGTCTCAGCCATTCTCCTTGTCCCTTTGGGGGCTCATTCTCCTCTATCTAGCCACTAACTGGTATTGATTGAGGACCATCTCCACTTCTCATTCCTGTCTTACATTATGCGCCTTCTTAGGCAATTTCATTCACACCCTTGGTTTTCATAACCCTCTAACTGCCAATGATACCCAGATTTGAATCATAGCCAGATCCTGCATACATGCTTGGGGTCAGAATGGCTTTCCATTTCTGGTGCCATCCACCATGACGTCCATGAAACATGCATGATTCTTTATAAAATTAAATGATCTCTCTTTTCTCTTCAAGCTAGCAGAATTGAGTTGGTACTTTCATCGAGATAATGCACCCAGTGATGGTAGGGAAAAGCTTGTCCCCACTCTTAGGACTACAGTTCATTTGGAAAGATAAAATGTGTATAAGTGAAACAGTACATCCCAAGGCAATCTGTGAGGGAGTACACAGAAGAGAAGAGGCCGTGAGCAATAACATGGCAAAAATAGTGAAATCTGACTAAATGAGATGCTGGAGCTCTTTCTTTTGTACAAAGATATTTCTTAGTTATAAAGAGAACCAGGCAATGTGTAGTATTCTGTCAGAAATTAACACCGTCATCAGCTCTCATCAAAATAACACACGAACAGCACATCTAAAAGCTATTTAGCAGAGCCACTCAATATTACATGAGAGGTTTGAAGATGCCCACTTTGAAATTGCTCCTTTTAATCACACACTGGAAGCAGCAAGATGTAAGAAAAATTATTCTTGCCTCAAATTAATTAGGATTCTCTCTGGTTGAAAGCCTTTTCAATGAAAGAAAAGGAAAAATAATTAATGCCATATAAAAGATGATGATGGAAGAGGGCTATGTATGAATGCAATGACTATTTAAACCACTCAGTGCTTGCAAAGCATCCATTTCTGCAGGGATGCTGGTTAAGATGACCCGCTCAGGAAGAGGATTGTTTTTACTCTTGAGCTAGAGGCTCTTAGAGCCTGTTAGAAGTAGAAGCAGCAATGTTGCAGCCATCGACTTTGTCCAAAGATTGATGCTGGGACAGACGGCTGGGATTGAGGGCAAACCTGAATGGATGGAAATTTCTTGCATCGTTCCTTCTCAGGCTATCCCCAGCTGTGTTCTGATTCCAGATACCCTCTTTCAACCCTGGGATCCTTGTCCCATTGTGTGGAATCTCCATACCTTCTATCAGCCTTCTGTCCTCCGTCACAATGCATCTGTCTAACATCCCATCTCCTCAGGGCCTCCCTCATCCCTAGTTGTCTGTGTTATGTTACCTTTAGGTAAACTGGTTTTTATTAGAGCATTGGCCTCCCACAGGTGACCATGCAACCCAAAGGAATGGCCTCCAGGGAGAAGTTTCAGACCACCTGACAAGAATATCCCCCTATAATCACAGCACACCCAGTGTTGGGGGAGGGATGTTGACTCTGAGGTAGAGCAATCCTGGCCCCAGGAGAGGTCCTACCACTTCCTGGCTGGGAGCACTTAGGTGTATTGCTTAACCTCTCTGAGCCTCAGTTTCTTCATTTATGAAGGACAGATCAAGATATCTACTTCCCAGTGTTGAAAAAGATTAGAAGTAATGGATGCGATGGGCTTATCCCAGAGCCTAGAAGGAAGTAGACACCCCTTAAATGTAAGTTGTTGTGATGACAAAGGACACTGACCCTGTCTATGGAAATATCATTTTCCATGAAAATTCTCCAGATTTTGTTGAAGGAGGAGTAGTGATGGGAAAGTGATGGTTCAGCACCATCCAGCTGTATACAGGCCTGTGCACTGGCTGCAGTTCCGTGCTGGCTGCATGAGCAGAGTCCCGGCTCCACGTTCTAGTGGAAGGAGCACTCACTGATCCAGGAGTTAGGACAACCGGGTTCTAGTAGGTTCTATGTCCAACTGGCTGTCTAATCTAGAATAAGTTAGTTACATTTCCAGTGAGAATTAAATGAGCAACTGTATGTGGAAGGCTTTAATAACTGTGAAGTGTAAATGTTGGCTGTGAAGAATATCATTTCCATTTTGGCCTCATGGAGACTTGAGGGAGGCAAATCATGTTTACATGTACTCAGGTTCATGGACTGTCCGGAGAGTAGAGGAGAGGGAAGACCACACGGATTGTCTGGGGAGACAAGGGGACCTTATTTACACGAGGTTTTGCAGAAATTGTTTTTCAGTCCTGAATTATGTAGAGACATTCTCTTCCCCCACAGACACCCCAATGTCTATAAAGACGTTTCATGTCAACTGCCTCTCTTGGATCAGGCAGGGGAATTACTCCATTTTCTTTCTCCAATGACTAGCTTAGGAAAGATGGCCTTGCCCAAATGCCAATGACCTCTTCTTATAACACAATGTCCTTCCTAGAGTGATTGGGGGTGATAGGGCTAGTTTTAAAATGACACCTTTCAGTCAGTCTTTGAAGAAGGACCCTAATGCCTGTAGGTTTTCTGAGCTAAGAATGTTGCCTCCAGCCTTAGATCTTAACTGGGATTCTGGGACAACAGGAGAAACCCCACTCCTCGTTTGTTCCCATACCTCTGCCACCAGGTTATGAGACAGTGGGTCTAGAGATGGGGAGTCTGATGATGGTGTTCACACCTATTTACCCATAGATGCTCAGAGCTAAATTATAATTATGTGTGTGTCACACAGGGGCCTGGCTCAACACCAGCAAATGAATAAGGTGAAGGCAAACTGAAGGACAGACAGCATTGAAACACTTTTCTGCTGAGCCTTTCCTGTTTCATTTAACTAATATTTAGTGGATACCAGCTATGTGCATAGCACTGAGCTGGGCTTTGATGGATTTACCTTTTGTTGATCGTTGTTCCTGCAGCTCCTTTACTTATTCCTCACTCATCTCCCAGCCCCATTCTCCCTTAGATTTAAACTTAGACATTTTGATATGGACCATGTATCTTCCCCATCTTCACTCAGACAAAGGAGGTGGAAACTTCTAGGTTGGAGGGAAGAAGAAATTAATAAGAATGAAGACAGAGTGTTAGGGTCAGGGGAGGGAAATAACCCTTCCTTCTTGGAATCCCCTTCTAAATTTGGAAACATGAAGGTGGAGAGGGCTTGCGTGACTTACTTCCAGGACAAGGCCCAGGGACTCAGTAAGACTCATAGTCAAATCCTAGAAACTGTCATGGAGGGGCAGCAGTGATGCAGAACAGATGGTGGATGAGGTGTGTGCAGGCAGTAGAAGGTCAGAGCAATCTCTAGGTTTTCATGATGGGCCAAAAGCTGTCTGGCCAGCAAGTGAGGAAGACATAAAGGAACTGCAGGAGCCTGGGAAGATAAGCAGACCACCCATGGCCCACCTCCATAGAAGGAGAGGATGGAGCTAGATCAGGGTGGAGAAGTTGTTCCCATCCACGTTGGGCCATAGAGACATTGCACAAGCTCTGTTCTTTCCTCCCCCCAAGAGCTTAGGATCAGATGCAGGAAGGCACAAGGAGGGCAGAAAATCCCAAATGTGACTGAGATTTAAACAAACCTGAAATGGTTGTGTCATCACTGAGTTTGACGTTTTCCTGAAATTAATAACATTGAGTTTCTGGTCATCAGGTAGAAATGAGATATTGATAAATAAATGAAACCCTGTTAATGGATAAACCCTGGAGTTTGTGACTTAGGAAATTTGCACCTGCTACATACATCTTTGGGTACTGATCTTCAGTGCCAAGGTAAGATCTTTAGGTAAAGGAAAAGACGAGATGGCATTGACCAGTAAGCTACGCACCTGTGCCTATGGACCATGGTCAGCCCCACATGTGTGGTCATCTTTGACATTAAGGCCTGTGTCTCTTGGGCTGCTTTCCTGGTGAGCGAGGGAGCAGTCTGCTTGCCAGTGCCCACAGCCATTAACCATAGGAATTGGTTGTTTCTAAGGGACCCTGAAGCCTTTGCCCAAATAGAGACTTCTCATCTCTGAATTCAAAATGCAGGTTTGCCTGGGATGGATGTGTTCGTACAAATGAAAACATTCAAGTCCTTTCAGGCAGTCGTCTTCAAACTTCAGGGTGTATCAAAGTTACCTGGTAGGGAGAGGCACATGGTATTGGATAAGAAGCAGATCCCTAGGCCTAGAGCCTGAATTTTGATTTTGATGTAAGTGGTCCTTGGCATATGCTTTGAGAAACAGTCTGAAGGGTGTCATACGCCATTTGGGTTTCCATAAAGGCCCTCAGAATGGACTCATAACTCATTCAAATTCTATCCTGCAGATTAGCTTTAGAGGCAACCCGAAGTTTTTAAGGGGGAAAATCATGTGAAAGGTAGTTTCTCTAGAAAGTTGACAGCAACTAGGAGGAAAAAACGTGCCTGGAATAGACATGACATCTTAATCATTGGTACTGAGAAGCTGTAATGCCAGACTATAGAAAGCTTAAATAAAACTGTAGCTCTTTTTCTTTTATTAAAGAAAGAAAGCCCAGGAGTACAATAGCAGAACAAGAACTAATTCGGGAAGCTTGCTGGTATGATATTGTCAATCACACCAGTGATGTGGATAAAAGCTTTTAGCACATGAATAATTTCAGTGAAAGGGCTTTATCGCTTTTTATTTGCTGGGCATTTACAGGAGAATAAACATGCTGGTATATATTATATATGGAGTGAAAGTCAGCAGCAAATGAAAGCAAAGACCCCCAGACCCAGTTACCAGAACAGACTATGGTTGCTTAGCAACCAGGCAACTGGAGAATTCTCTCTCCCTTTCTTTCTTTTGTTTTTAGATTGCAGTAACCTTTGATCAATTTTGGCTCCACAACAAAAGCCTTGGATATTTTGAGCGAAGGGTACCTGCTAATTTGTAGTAGAATAATGTAGACCATGACACCAATTTCTCTCTCCCATTTCATGTTAAACAGCAAAACAGTCTAACATTCTTTTTAAAAGTCTTAGTGCTGGTGGGCTAGGTCCCTGATGAATCAGAAGTTACATGATAATTGCTTCCAATTACTCTAAAAGATGTTGCTGTCAGTTCACCTTGATGCTTCTGCTCATCAGCCACCTTTGGAAACCTAGTTTTTGGTCCTAAATCCAGTTCCTAAGAAGAAGCATCTGAATGCCCAAGTCCTAAATCGTTGGGAGACTTTAAATGCCTGTTCCTTAAAAAAAAAAAAAAAAAAAAAGTCATGGAATTAGGGAATGCTAAACTGGCAAGTGTTTTATAAATCATCCCGTCTGGCCCTTCTTTTTCTACAGGGTCTTTCCATTCAAATTCTTAGGAGGCTACTTGCCAATGTCCACAAACCCAGCTACCAGCCATGAAAACTCCAGATTTCTTTTCCCCTCAGGTAGCTTTAAAGCTAGAAGAGTAAGGAAGGGTACAGATAATGATCCCACTTGATTCAAATGCCCAGCCTTGAAGGGAACTAACTATCTGACAGTTTGCATGTAGCATGTCAATGAAGATTCCGTGGGCTGGAGCAGTCGCTGGCTTCCAGGGATTAAATCTCACAAAGTCTGCTAACAATTTGGATTTTATTTTATTTTATTTTATTTTATTTTATTTTATTTTATTTTATTTTATTTTATTTTATTTTTAAAGATTTTATTTATTTATTTGACATAGAGAGAGATAGCCAGCGCGAGAGAGAACACAAGCAGGGGAGCGGGAGAGGAAGAAGCAGGCTTCCAGCTGAGGAGCCCGATGCGGGGCTTGATCGCAGAATGCTGGGATCACTCCCTGAGCTGAAGGCAGACGCTTAACTGCTGTACCACCCAGGCGCCCCAACAATTTGCATTTTAGAGGCCAAGTTTATTTCAATGAAATTAACTTCCCTGAACCAATCAGGCAAGGACTCCTAATAGGCCAGTAGTGCTCTTTCCTTTGTTGGAAAGAGATGTAAAGGAGGTGGAGGGGGAGACACAGAAAGAAGTTAGGGAAGGTGGGGGTCATGCCTTTCTGAACTCTTGGTTCTTCCTTTTCAGGGTCTTTTGTCAGTTAGAGATGAATGGGGACCATGTGAGCGGTATAGTTCTTTTCCCAGATGCTCTTGGTCTGGGATCAGCTTTGGGGAGTGTACTTTGCCTTGATAAGCTGAGGTTAGTTTCATGGCCTCTCCATGGCTCAGATTAAATGAGGAGCATAATTCCCAAGAAGCAAATTCCCAGGCCAGGAGGCTTATAAAAGGGATGGCCTTGGTGTTACTCTCTTAAACTTTGTCTAAGTGCAGAGGCATGGCAGTGTCCTTTGATGTCTAAGGATATTGGGCTCGGGGGGGGGCTTGTTGATCCAAACCAGCCCGTAGAGTATTATAGGATTCTGAATGGGCCAGAGGACAAGAGTCTAGGCCAACACCCAGTTTTCTGCTCTGAAGCCCCACATGCAGGGTTGTCACCAGTTTACTTTATGTTGCAAGAACACAGCAGCTCCTTGTGATTTGCTGAAAAGAGGATGAGCAACGCTCACCTGCCCTGCAGATCCCCAAAGTCTGAGCTCATTATTGTTAGGCTGGTGTCCACTGCACCTGTCACTTTTCTCCCTGTCCTCAATTACTGCCACCTGAGCAACTGCCAGGGCGGGAAGCACTTTGAACTTAAACTGTCTTTGGGTCTGCGCCTTGAGTTGAGCCTTAATTACGGTTCTCCACCTGCTTCTGCATTCCAAGAAACCTCTGGGAGCCCTTGTGCGGCTCATTTAGAACCTGGAGGATCCCAGAGAGGTCAGCCAAAAACCTGAGCGCCTAGGAAAGAAGAAGCTTACCGTTTCTTTCCTTGGTAGCTGGCTACTCACTCCCCAGTGAGCTGATTCCCATTTCTGTGACCAGAGTAGCATGAATGAAATTGCATTCTGATGATTACCACTTCCTAAAAGAGGATTTAGGATTACGAGACTATGGTTGCTGAAACACCTTCCTCCTTCCCTTGAGGCAAGAGGGGCCGAAAACTGGAAGTAAATAGGTCAGTGGAACAGTTGAGCTGTTGAAAGGCTCACAAACTCAAAGCAGGCACAGAGGGACATGGTTTTGAGTGGTTGAGTTAAACACTTTACAGCCAGGACTGTTTCATTCTAAGGCTGAAAATTTATATGTGAACCTAACCCAGTTGCCAGCAAGAACGACTCCTAATACACTCTTCATGCCCCGTTCAATGCCAGAGCTGGTCAATTCAGCATGACAACAATTTAATTTAGTAAATAGTATCAGCCAAATTGGTAATTCTGTGGTGCGGGGGCAAATCAGGAGGCTGGCTGACTCAATTCTTTGCTTTTCCCCAAGTTGAGTTAGAATCATGTAGAGGTTACCTGTAAGCCTTTGTATCTTTATCCTCTATTATTAACTGTATTCTTGGGAACAGGAAGTCAGAGAATTGGCACAGTAGGGAAAATGGGCTCCTCAGAAAATAGCAACCAAGGTGTGTATTGTCTGGGGTTCAGAGACCTAGAACTTTCTACTGAAAAATCTTTGAATTGGGTATTTCACTAAGAATGTATATTCCCTGTAATTTTTGCTCTGTCAACCATTGGACATAACATTTTCTTAGAGAACCCCCATAGAATTAACCCTTTGGGTAGAGTATGCCAATCTGTAAAGTATGTGCTGCTTTGGGTTTTGGCCATTTGTGCAAATTGACAATTTGTAAAATTGCTTAATTTCCCAAAACTTAGTTTGGTTAATCACAGTTCAAATCGAGGAAAGTAAGAAGGGGAAATGGCAGCACACGCAAGCCGCCATCACTGAGGGAGGCCACGGAGCCTTCCACAAAGTGCCGGGATGGGAAGGGAGCATTTGGACACCCAACAAAAGGGGCCTGAGTCTGGGCAGCACCCCCAAGCAGCCCTTCCCTCTGGTGTCAGATCTGTAGACAAGAAGAATATGGTTGACACTGAACATCAGCAGAACAGCCTTGGTTAATTTCACAGAGCCTGAAGTGTTGGGGCTGATGCACAACGTGCCGTAGGAAGAAGAGGCATTTCAGGAAGGCATTGGGCAGCCTGGGGACATCTCATGAGAGGTTTGTGAGGCGTGGGTTTCCCGTCCCCAATGGTTACGCGCCAGATGCTGTTATCATTTGATTTGCCTAGCAACCATGAAGAACTTTAGGAAAGCACAACCCTTTATGGGATGTCTTTTCCACATTTCAATCCTGTGGCTATAGGGGAAAAATGTGAGGAGGGATTAGGGCTTTCTCCAGTTTCCAGTTGTCCCGGTTTCAGATATGACCAGGAGGGTGAGAGGAGAGCTACGCTCAGCCCTCGGAGGACATTTGCAGAGGACACATGACTTTCCCCAGACCAAGGGTAGTCTGGGAACTTGTCTCTGCCTCAGGAGTGTGATGACAGCCAGGTCCCCGGGGCATTTGTGAAGACTTTGAACAGACCTCATCTCAACTGTGTTCTCCCCTCCAGCTTCCAGCCACTGCTTCCTCTCATTTTGCTTTATTTCTCCCAGAAGATGTTGGCCTCATGGTTTTGCAACTGGACATTCCAGCCTTATCAGAGAGCTGGTCCAATGTTTGTCTTGTGTGGATTTCACATTTACTTAGAGTGCGAGAGTGACTAACCATAGCACAATAGTCTCTTGGTTAATCAAATCGATATTCTTTTATTAAGCACCTAGTTTCATCCAAGACTCTGCAGTTAGCCTGCCTGAGGCTGAATCCTCTATCTGTAGGTGAGTTAGTTAACCTCTCAGTGCCACAGTTACTCTGTCTTTAAGATGGGCTAATAGTAGAATTTACGTCATGGGGTTATGAGGATCAAATGATCCAGCATAGGTGAAGGACTTCAAATAGATCCTGGAGGGGCGCCTGGGTGGCGCAGTCGTTAAACGTCTGCCTTCAGCTCAGGGCGTGATCCGGCTTTACGGGATCGAGCCCCACATCAGGCTCCTCCGCTATGAGCCTGCTTCTTCCTCTCCCACTCCCCCTGCTTGTGTTCCCTTTCTCGCTGGCTGTCTCTATCTCTGTTAAATAAATAAATAAAAATCTTAAAAAAAAAAAAACAAATAGATCCTGGAACATGGTAAATTCTCAGCAAGTGTACCTAAATAGCACTGTCACCTGAGGTCGATGGCCACGTTTGTGTGTGTCCTTGCCCGTATGCACTGCTGCAGAAGAAAGAGGGAATGACTTTACTTCTTTCAAAATGTCAGCTTCACCAATTCTCCTCACAGCCCTGGTTATTCTCCCAGGTTATAAAATGTTACATTACCTCCTTCAGGGCCTGGTGATGCATTGAAAGGCCCTTTGGTGGTCAGACCACTTCTTATAAAGCCTAGCGGTAACAGGAGAACACATTCTTAATCATTTGGGAGTCTACTAAGATAACCTTTGAGACTTCCTTTCAGGCCATCTTGGTGTCAGTGTGATACTCACAGAACTGTGGAGGCTGGGGTGTAAGTCTGGCGTGCTCTGTTTTGACACCTGCATCCTGAATCTTCTGGTGCCGAAAATGGGAGTGTTTCTGCTGGAAGACAGTTTGGAAGTTGGGGACACTTTAGTCCTCAGAAGGATGAATCACAGGGCCAGGAAGAGTGATGCAGAGGAAATGGAAAGAACCAGGGAATCATTGGAGGACACAAATTAATTTCTGGGACCACTCAAGTTTCATCATTCAGTCCACTTTGTTTTAACACTTGATGGTTTTCAAAATGCTTCCAAGCATGGAATGTCCAGTCTTGTGGCCAGAATTCCATCTCTACTAACAGAGGATTGTGCTGGATTTCAGAAGCTCTGCTCTGAGTGCAGTCTTGCAGACCCAGATGTGCTGACCTCTCAGATTCCCAGACTCGTCATCTATATGATGGGAATAATAATAGAGAACTTGCCTCAACTAGTTATCGTGCAACGTAAGTGTGAAGTGCTTAGCACAGTGCCTGGCACATGGCAAGTACTGTACAAATGTCCACTAGTATAATGCTTAAAAATTTGTATTCCAGGGAGATTTACTAAAAAGATAAGTCTTTGTTTCTAACTTTGAGGGAAGATAGAGCAGGATGCAGTTGGACTAGGAAGTATCAGGCATTTCTTCTGGATTTTATCTGGGTGATATGCTTCCTTCCTTCACAGCAGAAGTCAGTCACTGGGGCCAGGCTGAGAGCAGCTCGGGGAGCATCAGTTCCTGGGTAATAGGGACCTCCACTTTATACAGTCCCCCAAGCCTCCCAGGTCCTTAATCACTAATAGGGGGGACACAAAAAGGTGAGCAATCAATGCATGCTTATTTATGATACCCTTGTCCCTGTCATTCTTATTACTATTGCCATGCATAATGTATTCTGGTCTGCTCATAATCACACTGCATGTCATCCCTATATATTTAATTGTTAAGAAATAAAATTTTAATTAAAAATTGGAACTTTTTGAAAGGGACCTAATGTGGAACAGATTCTCAAGGGAAATAAGACCCAGACATGCATGGATTTTCAACTCTGATGTAGATGGCAATGAATTAAGAGACCAGGGGCTACACAGAGTCTCCTGCATTTCAGTGTCTTCTGCCTACGGTGAAGAAGGTCCAAGTATATTGGTGTCCTGGTGGGAACCACAGTTTTCTGATTAAATACACCACGGAAGGCTGTGTCTTCATGTCGTGGAGCAAGGGAATTGTAAGACAAGTGTTATAGCATGTGAACAACTCTCTATTATTTGAGTAGTAGACATGCTATTGGTCAATACTATAGAATATTTTCATCATTCCATTGCTTCCTTTCTCTTCAAAGAGGTAAAGAAGGAATCCGCGTAGGAAACAGAATCTTGACTAATTAGGAAGGCTTGGCCTTCAGCCCCCCCATAAACTCATTTATCAGATATGCTCCTATTTTAGCCAGTTACTTTAAAAAGCAAATATTCTTTATCAGGCATGTCTCTATTTTAACCAATTACTTTATTGCATTTTTATTACAAGTGCAAAGGTCAGGCAAAGTCGATGCCTGCTGTCTACATGGCTCTTAGTCACAGCAAACACTGCTGGTCAAGGAACTTTGGAACCAGGCTTCTTATTGTCCAAACTGTCATTAGTGCCTAAGTAATTATTATAAATGTCTTTTATATGTCAACCATTATGTTGAAAGTCTTCCCAAGTTCAAGCACCCAAGAGGGGGAAATCACCTCCACCTTGGATTCCTCTGATAATCTTGAAAGATTATTTTTTTCAACCCTAAATGGATGTGTATAAAATGGCCTTTTGTGAGGCAAAGCTTATGGTGCCACCCAGTCATAAGTAGAGATTGATAGATGCACACATATTAATTACACAGCATGTTAATTTGGGCTAAAATTCCAGTTTCCATTTGAATTTTGAAATTTAATTGGTGATTTGACGATTTGTCTTGGACCAGCCTTTTGCTTATTCCAGCAACCACATAGACAACATATTCCACGGTCTCAAACCCTTTGTGCAAGAGACAGGCAGGAGATGGAAGTGGGGGCAGAGAAAATAAAGAATCATAGATATTTTAGGGGTTTTGAGTGTTGCTTTAATGTTCATTCAGATAATTTTTGCTCCAAATTCTAATTTTCCTCTGATTTTGTTCCATCTTTGTAAACAAGGCTTTGGGAAGTGGGGAGAGGTGGTGGGGCATGGCAGAATAAGCAGGGCCCTGTGGACCCCTGAGTTGACTGTCTGGAGTTGACATTCTTGTTACTTTGGGTCAGAATGACAGAGTTCAAATGGTACTACCATTGGCTGGTTCTGTGGTCTGGGGTAAGTCACCACACCTTGAAGCTTTCATTTCCTCATTTATATTTCAAAGGAGCCTGCTGGATAAGTATTTCTCCAAGCGTGGCCCTCAGTGCTTGTTATCTGGCTTCTGGCTCCCACTCTGGACCCTCGGACTGCTAGGATGGAGCCTGAGAATCTGCATGTTTAACTTGCCCACAGGTGTTGCACTCAGCAATCTGAGGACCACTGGTGGGCATAGCACTAAGGCTCTGTAGGCTCTCACGGTCCATGTTGCTGGTGGGGACAGGTATGGGTGGCTGTTCCAGGTGATTGAAGCTGACTGTAGGTAGCTTGAGGAGGTATTTGTTTCTGGAGAGAGGTCGACAGTGTTCTGGCTTATGGTCAGGGAGGAATGGGACTCAAAGGTCTGGTTGCATCTACTTTCACTTCCCTGAGACGCCGTCCCTCCTGGGTGAGACTGGATAAGGCTCCATGTCCAGGAAGAGTGCTGAATCCTTGGGCAACCCTCTCACTGTTTCATTTGCTTGTAGCTCAAGCAGTCTAACAATTGACTTTACCCACAGGGTTCAGCCCTGAATGCAGCTTTTATTTCTGTGAGCTTTTAGACCTGTGTGCAGTTGGGACAAAGGTTCTTTCTTCCTCCCTCCTTCCCTCCTCAGAGGTTCAGTAGAAGAGGGTTCCAGAGAAAGATGAGTTTTCTTTGTGCCACTTTCTCCACGTGACTTTTCAACTTGCCATTTGTGTGTGTTAAGTGGTTGAACGTGGACCAGTTAAAAGCCCGTACGGCAGTGGAGTTGGGGATCTGAAATCATGCTACAATTCTCAGGCTTTGGGCGATCTTCTTTGACTCTGGTGCACCTAAGGATGGCTCCCAGTTTTCATAGGCCTCCAAGCTGCAAAATTCCCAGAAATCCTTCTCGCGCTCATCAATGTCACCACCATCATCACCCTTCTCCTATTCCCGTGGTTTTTAAGAGTGTGTTGCACTTTCCAGTGTGTTTCTATCTGTAACTGGTTTGGGCCACCTACCAGCTCTAAGAGGTGAGAGAAAACAGGACCATAACCTCCTGTTCCATGTGGGGAGATGAAGAAATAGATTAAGTGATGTGCACAGTTTTACCTGACTTAACTGTTCTTTCCTCTTCTTCCTAACTCCAGAGCACTTCATGGAGATGTCACTCTCATGGGTCTTATCTCTTCTCACTTTGTATTATCTGCTTCCCTGTCGCACTTCTTGAAAGCAGGGTCCATACCTATAACCCCTATATGATTCTGTGTGCCTGTACACAACAGGTGCTCAAACAGTGCTTGTTGAACGAATCAGTATGAAGCATATATAGTACCATTTCTCAAGCAACCACTATGTGCCTTGAGCCTTAACATACTTCATCGCATTCAATTCTATAGCCTTCTGCAGTAGGTACGCTTTTTCATCCCCATTTTACGAAGGGAAAGCTGAGGCTTAGCAAGGTTAGGGGATTTGGCCAAGGTCATGAGCTAGTAAGTGATGAAATCAGGATTTGAACCTGGACCAGGATTTTACCCTGTACTGAATGGTGGTTGCACAAGGGATTAGGATCAAACCAGACTAGAGGCCAGGTCTCCTGACTCCAGGAGTCAGTGTCCAGAGGCCTGGTGCAGCTTATGAGCATCCTTTAAAATAAGCCACCATAAAATGGCACCTGGGTGGTTCAGTCAGTTGGGCATCTGACTCTTGGTTTCAGCTGACGTCATGATATCGGGGTCCTGGGATCGAGCCCCGTGTTGGGCTCCATGCTTAGCGTGGAGTCTGCTTGTCCCTCTTCCTCCCCATGCTTGTTCTCATACTCTCTTTCAAATAAATAAATAAAATTAAAAAAAAATAATCTGCCGTGCAACATTTTCCATTTTCATAGATAGCTTAGATTTCCCATCACCTAATCTGTTTGGCTCTTTCTAGTTATTTCTCTTGCAAATTTGCCTCAGGTACATACAAGCACGTATGTCCACACACTCATCCATTCAGTTCTGAGAGCTCATTGCCAAGCCTGAAAACAGATCTTGACATTTCTGAGTTTCAGTTCTTCCCCAGATGTTTTCTCCGAACCCCTTCCCATCCCTTCCAACCCTAAGCAGCCAGAGTGAGCATTTGGGACTTTCAAAATTCGTGTCCTTCTCCAAGGACACAGGCACATTCCCCAGTGTCACATTAGAAGACTCCATCTACAAAGCAGGCAGTGAATGAAACAAAGTCTCATGCTTTCCCTTAGAGTTTAGCAAAAAAAGGTCTTGCTTCAGGACGCAATTTATTGCTAACAGTCTAATCATGGACAGAATGTGTTACTTGTAATAAAATCCTCAACGTGTTTATTTGAGAAATTATAGTAAGAAATGGTAACGACATCTCCATTTTCCCCTTGCTCTAACTGGCTTGGGAGGGGTGCTTTCACCAATTCAGCCTGTCCATTGAAATCCTGCCTGTGGGTGTGTTTCTGTAGCTTGAGCCTCTGGGAGCCAGTTGTGTGCTCCTGCAGCCTGAATTTGGCTGTAAATTATGTTTTGTTTTCTGTCAGCTGCCTGACAGCTAAAATCATATTTGCTGTCAGAGGTGACAGGGGCCACAATGGTGATGTATTAAAGCACTGCAGAGGCACAGGGGAGCAGGCTGGGCAGGCTCCTCTGGCCCTCCTGCTGTTACCTGTTTCCCGCAGTGCGTGGCCCGAGCTGGTGGGCCTGGTGCAGGAGAGCACCACAAATGAGACGCAGTCTCATCAGAGTCACTGAAAACATGGCCGGCTTCCACGAGTATCTCTTAATAGGCTTAAGATGTTGGCAAAATCCTAGCCCTTAATTGCATTGTGCGACAAAATGCAAAATCCATCACCGTAATTACTTCCAAGCACTGGATTCCGAGGCATTTTGGTTATATTCAAATGGATATTTAAACTCACAGACAACAACAGCCTTCATTTTCCCCAAATGACTGATTGTTTCTTGTCATTGTCCCAGCCTCCACCACCCACCCCCACCAGGATGTCTACTTTTTTCATTTTTAGAGACTAAAGTGTCCTTTAGACTGGTGATAAGCCAGCTTTATGGCTTCACTGCTCACTAAATGGAAACAAGATGTTTTCTGGCTCTACTCCTTATAGCCCGTTAGTAGCTGATCTCTGGGGGCGCCTGGGTGGCTCAGTCGGTTAAGTGACTGCCTTTGGCTCAGGTCATGGTCCCAGGGTCCTGGGATTGAGCCCCTCATCAGGCTCCCCACTCAGCTGAGAGCCTGTTTCTTCCTCTCCCTCTCCCTCTGCCTGCTGCTCCCCCTGCTGTGTTCTTTCTCTCTGTCAAATAAATAAATAAATAAATAAATAAAATCTTTCAAAAAAAAAAAAAAGCAGCAGCAGTAGCTGCTGATCTCTGTTTGTCTAGATTCCTCCCTTCTCCTTTTCCTGGCTTCCCAGTAGACTTATAGGACCACCTTATAGGATTGGATCTGGCTTCTGAAGCATTATTATTATTGGAATCTCACCACTCTGTCAAGGATGGTTATAACTTACCAAGCCCTTCCTAAGGGCTGGCCAACATTAGCCAAAGATTAGAAATACTGGGTTCCATAGGAATTAGTCTTGAAACTCATCTATGGAGAAAATATTGCTCCCTAGGGCCCTTTTTCAAAGATGCTGTCTCTGCCCCTGGGCAGGGTGGTTCTCTGCCTCTTCCCATAAGTCTAGAACCCAATAGGGAAGGAATACAGGAGCCAGTCCCAGATTGGGCCTCTATACAGCTAGTTCAACATGGTAAGTTTGAATAAAGAACAAACATTCTCCCTTTGAGGGGAAAACAGATTTCTCCAAATCCCACACAGCCTTGACTCATCAATCCTTGAGATTGGGGTGGGAAGGGACACGCAATCTCCCCCTTGGCCTAGTGGCAAATTACAGACAACAGGAGCGGGCTTTGGCGTCAGTTAGGCCTGGAATCAATGACCGAAGTCGAGCTCTCCCATGTACTTGCTGAATGATCTTGAGGACGGATTGTATTAACCCTCAGAGTTTCTCAGGCCGCCATTCCTCCAATGGAGACAATCCAGTAGTGTTTGCAATTTTATCAGAGTTGGATTCTAAAGTCAGTGTCTAAGGAAGGAATCACTAGTGGCTGGAGCTTTCCTTGAAAACCTTTTAAACCCACTACATTTCAGTAATAGATTCTCCTTTCTCCTCACTGGAGGTCATCTCTCACTATACAGGTCAGGCTCTCTTGGGTTCATCAAAAGAGGCTGTGGCTGGTTCGTTTTGGGGGGCCAGATTATGTAAAAAAAAATAGCTCTCTTAAAATATTATAATTACATTCTTCACAGTGAAATGGTGACACTTTGGAAGGCACTTAAGCACCGAATCTGATGGGGGAGGAAAAGAAGTTTGTGTCTCTTCTCGCCCCTTCTTTCACACAGCCCATCTTCCAGTGGAAGCGTGATGAGATCACCCTTGCTTTTTTTTTTTTTTTAAAGATTTTATTTATTCGACAGAGATAGAGACAGCCAGCGAGAGAGGGAACACAAACAGGGGGAGTGGGAGAGGAAGAAGCTGGCTCCTAGCGGAGGAGCCTGATGTGGGGCTCGATCCCATAACGCCGGGATCACGCCCTGAGCCGAAGGCAGACGCTTAACCGCTGTGCCACCCAGGCGCCCCCACCCTTGCTTTTTAATCTCTCCTCCTCCTTTCAGTATGTACAACTTATGCATTGAATTGTGTCCCTCCAAAAAAGGTATATTGAAGTCCTAACCTCCAGAACCTCAGAGTATTACCTTATTTGTAGACAGGTCCTTTACAGAGGCAATCAAATTTAATTGAAGTCATCAGATGGACCCTAATTCAATATGATTGGTGCCCTTATAAAAAGGGGAAATTTGGACACAAAGACATGTACAGAGTGAAGGTTATATGAAGACACAGGGAGAAGAGGGGGCTCTACAAGCCAGGGAACACCTGAGGCTACCAGAAGCTGAGAAGCAAACTTGGAACAGAGTCTCCTTCACAGCCCTCAGAAGAAACCAATCCTGCCAACACTTTGATTTCCAACTTCTAGCTTCCCAAACTGTGAGACAATAAATGTCTGTTGCTTAAGTCACCCAGTTGGTGGTATGTTGTTATGGCCGTCCTCCAAGAAACTAATAAGCAGTGGGATTTGCCCAAGTTAAATGTATCTTTGATGAGACTCCCCCAAAATACTTACCTTGTAGGGTCTTCATGAGAATCAGTTGAGCTAAATTCTGAGTGCAGTGCTTAGATCTGTACCCAGGACATATTAAATGCTCAGTGTTAGCTTTCACTATTATTACTAGACCATGATTATGATGGCATCTGTGAAGCAGTAATTGGAACAGGTGTTAGCTGCTTGGGCTTTGTAGTGAAGAGGATACCAGACGGCAGTTGATGGAGCCCTTGGGCAGGCAGGCCAGGATGTCACCAGGAGGCCAGGATGCCTCTGGTGCTAACCTGGCAGCAACTGATCTCACTTTGAAGCACATTTTAGACCAGAAAATACATGGAATGTGCTGAAAATAGAGTCTGTGCCACACTTGGTGCTCTTGGAGTCATCAATAGGAGTTTGCTCTTGGAAGCTATGCACTGTGTCCCGCAGGCTGGGTAAAAGTGGAGATCACTTCTATGCTTGGGATGATGACAGCGGTGACAAAAATGACAGCCTGTCCTCGTGGAGGGAGACTCAGTCTGCAGATGCATTTCCCCAGACACTGTCCCCGGGGGCATGAGAATCAGGTCCCTTGGAGAATCCTAGGAATAGGATGCCCAGTGGTACCCTCTGTGGCATCAGGATCAGCAACCAGGATCCACAGGTGAAGACAAAGGTTCTGAATGGTGGGGGGTCAGGGTGTTTCAATGGCCCACCAAAAGTTGGCCAAATGACTCTGCTGCCACCTGACTCTCTCTGAAAAGCCCTTTCCCCGCAGCTCCCCAGTCAATGTGAGGAAACAATTGAGCAGTGAAAGGAAGGGGAGGAGAAGAGCTGGTAGGAATTTGGGGTTTATTGGTCCAATGGAGACTGCTATGATTCCTTCCCATGGGGGCCAGGAAAGGGATGCCTCTGCAACTCCAATCAGAGAAGCTTTAAGAGAATCCCTCATGGAGATCAGGCTTGTCTGCAGGAAGGGGAGCCTGACAGCTCATTTCCTGATCACTCATGCTCATGCAGCAGACCTTCTGATGTTCTCCCTGTGTCTAACTGAGGAGGGGAGAAGAGACTGGGGGAAAGATGGCAGAGTGGGCAGAGAGGGCAGAGAAGGAAGGTGGCAATTCAGGAACTACCAGAACCTGGGAGTGAGGCCTGGCCCAGATCCTCCCTCTATCACCTTGAGTGGGAGTACAGCCCTTCCAACACCTTGATTTCAGACTTCTGGCCTCCCGAACTGTGAGACCATAGATTTCTAGTGCGCGAAGTTTATGGTACTTGGTTACAACAGCCCTAGGAAACCAATACAGTCAATCTCATGGGAGCTCTGGACCTGGGATGGCCCTTTGGGGTTCCCCCAGCTCAGTCCAGGGGCTGGGTCCTTGAACTTCCTTATTGGCCAGTCATTGGATGTGGGCTTCCCCCCACACCTGAGGGGCACACAGTGGGGTGAGGCAGCTTCCTCTGGCCAAGGGTCCTTCTGGAGAGTTGCTCCACTGTGTGCCATGAGCAGCCATTACTCCTTGCCAGTGCCAGGCCAAGGGAGAGAGAAGAAAAGCACTCACCCCTGGTGGGGTAGGTGCCAAACCACAGGAAGCAAAATAAGTAATATTTTGATGCAAAATTATTAAAAATTATAGTGGAATCAGCCCTCTGTGATAAATAAACACCTCTCAAAATTGTACATAAAACAAGGTCAGTAGTATTGATTGTTCCTTGTGCTGTGGGGGCGGGGGGCAGTATGGCCTGGCATGGCAATGCTCCCTGCAGCTGGGAAGGAGGGCCGTGGTCCTGAAGGGGACATCTGGGTGCCACACCACAGCCACCACTACACCCAGGAAGAAGTAGAGCCAGGTTTAGGACCTTGGCAGTCAGCCTTCTCAGTTTGGATGCTTAACCACTGCCCTCTACTGCTTGGAAGCCTCTAGAGGAAGTATATTGAGGGAAAGGAATGATCGAAGCAATAGGAAAAGTTGTAACGTCTGTTGTGTTACAAAATCAAATCTACTCCTTGTATTGTGGAATGGGAATGCCAACAGGGCCACCAACAGCTGGAAGCAGGGTCCTAGTGTTCTGGAGTCTGTGCCTATGAGCCTGTGGACCCGTTTGGACTCAGGAGAGAGGGGAGCCCACGTTGGCTGCTGAACAGGCTTCGTGCCTCCAATGGCACAGTCAAATCAAGGTCATGATGCCCAAGGACAAGGGCATTTGCTTGTTCCTCTCCTGTCATCAGTCCAGCCTTTTGAGTGATATAGAGCTCCTGCCTGGACATGTTTCCTGCTGCTTAAATGACAAATCTGGTCGGTTTTACGTCCTGTGTGCTGGGTCTTTGAACTCGTGGCAGATAGGCTCCAGGCTCAGAGGGATGGATGGATGGTCTCTGTACATTGACCCCTACCCTTCATCCCAAAGATGGTCTCCTCAAGGCCACCTGAGTAAATCACTCCTCTCCTTCCAGGCCTTGATTTCTGCTCCTCCCCCACCCCCTGACAGAACCTAAAACAAGAAGACAACCTTCCTTTGCTCAACTGTTATAAATTCCCAGCTTAGCAGATCTCGAGCTGATTGCCTTGGCTTGGTTGTCTGTCTGTAAATGAGGCTCCTCACACATGACGGATGGCCCCACACTCTGGACAGACATTTGACCTGCCTGGGAAACACCACTGTTAACTATTTAACAATACTGTTTTGGAGACAACTCCTTTGGATGGCATTATCCCGGGTTGACCATTTCTAATCAATAAAAATTGTCCGTGGAAACTAGTAACTCCCACCTCGTGTTCAATGACAGAGGCCGCATCTTGGCTTTGAGTTCCAAGAACCCCTTGCCTCCTGAATAAACATCACGTCAAAGGTTATTCTCTGTTCTTCCCGTCAAGCCTAAATTTAGCAAAATTAGGATATGGATTTTCCTTTATTCTCTGTGATCACAAATGTAACGTCAGATTTTTTCTCCCAGAGAGCTTTTCATCCCACCTCTACTCAGTGTCAAGGTTGTCAGAACCATAATTTATTCATATTTTTGACCTCTGGGGAGGACAATATCCAAAGGGTCAGGGAGTGTTATTGGATGTCAGGATGAAAATTCACTGCTTGGCTCTCTTTACAACGTTGCGTTTAATCAGGCGCGCAAATGCGGCTGAGGCGTTGGCCGCTCTAATGACCCTGAAGAGCACCCTTTCTTATTAGTAATTACGCAATATGTATGCATTTCCCAAAGTCCTCAAAGTAGAACAGTCAGAGCCTGCTTGTTTTTCTTGGAATTGGGAAGTGGAAGTCTGTGCTTTCTGGCCCTGGGCTCCCTGCCCGGGAGCTGCTGTGGGGGTGAGGGGTCCTGGAGGGTCCTGCTGGGGGCTGGGCACGCTCACTCCGGTGGTCCTCTGGCTGGGCCACTTGGAGACCCGGCTCCTTCTTGTAGGGCTCGCAGTGCAGCTCTTTACCCAGAATGTCAAGGCCCAGGCAGCCCTGGAAGCTTAATGATTTTCTGGGAACCGTGTGGAGAGGCCTAGAGGGCCAGAGGAACAATTAATCAATGCTAAATAATAACAATAGTTATTCTCTGATTCACGGGTGAAATAAATCCCTCATTTCTAACCCTCAATAGATACAGTCCAGACGTGCACTGCAGAGACCGTAGGCTCATTAGAATTCTTGCCAAGCAGCGTCTTACATGTCTTCCAGAGGGTTCTATTTTCCCAGTCATTTTTAAACAGCTTGGAAAGAGCTTCTGTAAACCCCACTGTATTTCAGTTGGTTTGTTCCCATTCCCCTTGAGGCAGCGGGGGAATAAGGCTCTGCCTGGGTCAGTTCAGGCAATGAGGGAGAGAGTCAGGCGAAGGGCTTTGGAGCGACCTGACCCAGACATGTGTTTAGAAACTGGTCCGACCACTTTCCTGCTGCATAACCTTCACCATGTCACCTAATGTCTCTGAGCCTGAGTCTCCTTACTTGCAAAGTGAGAGCAACAATTGCACCTATCATAGGACTGCAGAGAAGATTGTGTGAGATACTAAATCTGAACTGAGATGGAGAAAATGTCATTTTCTTCGGAGCTAGTATAAGGGAGAGCTTTTGAGATGGAAAGATTCCCTTGATTAGCCCACTTGGGGTTGAGCCCCCAGGGCCTGGGTATTGACCAGTCAGGGCCTTAGAGGAAGGCAGAAGCTACTTTGCCAAGTGAAGGGAGAGGAATTGGGAACTCAAGCTGGGAGGGTGGAGGAGGAAGGAAAGGGCTTTTGCAGTGGGGTGGGAGAAGGGAAGGCCATGTAAAATGGGAAGCAGTGTGCAGAGCACCCTTCCAAGTGACCTTTCTCCCAGTTTTTCCAGGGAACATTCAAGAAATGCTTGGTGACGCCAGATCCCTTAAGGGATGCTGGGTGGTAGTGGGAGGGTGGGTAGGAGACTTGGGTCCAGGTGGCTCCTGGAGGGTCCAGAGACAACAAGGACAGTGAGGGCTGAGGGAGAGGAGCCTGTAGCTCTCACGGGAAGTCCTTCAGGAAGGACTTGGGCTTTAAAGGGGGCGGGCGGATGGTGGTCAAGGTAATTTCACCTTCAAGGCCAGGGTGGGGGCTCCCCAGCAGATAAGCATGGTGTATGGCTTCTGGTAAACGCACAGTAAAACAGTTGCTGTGATAAATGTTAGTTTTATCCTATTAGTCTGGATGAGCTAGGGTGTGAGGTGGATGCCCAAGGTAGATGAGGACCGGAGAAGCAGAGCCTCCCACTTCCTAATTCATAGAGCTTTTGAGAAAGAACCAGTAGACCCGAGGGCGGTTAACAGTACCTAAAAAGGTGGGCCACGGAGACACTCAGCCGTCCTTATCTCGCCTTGCCTTGCCTCTCCTTGCCTTACCTTATTAACCATTTGTAGGCTTTTTGTGCCTTATGCATGTACCAGTATAAACTATTTGTATTGTTTCTTTTTTAGTTCAAATGCATCTGCTATAGTTTCTGGAACCTTGAGAAGGGAAACATCACCCTCTCTTGTTGCTTTGTATCTAGCATAGCAAGGGTTTCTTCCGTGGCTCCCTATGCTTGCAATGCTCTCCCCTTGTCTCTGTAGGTCTGAACCCCACCGAACCTTCCAGGTTCATCTCTGATCCCACAGCTAGAGGGTGCCTCTCAGCTAAACATGTACACCACAGCTCCTCTGGTGGCACCTGCCACCTTCTATGGGGGACAATGGCTACAGAGTGGACCTGGACACAGGGAATGTGCCCAGGGCCTTTGCAGATATCCAGATCACAACTTCCACTCTTTGCCATGGATAACTGCTTCCACACAACTTTGAGTTTCTATTCAAGAGCCTATCTTCACCTCCTCCTCATGTTCTTCATCTGGTCAAGTGCTTCCTTTCTTGCGGGAGCCATTTTGTTTTTACGAAGCCACATTATTTTTACCCCTTCACTCCAGTTACTGCATTGACTGTTCAATAGGACCTCTGCAGTGATGGAAATCCAGATCTGTGCCATCCAGTGGGGTGGCTACATATGTTACTGAGTGCTTGGAATATGGCTAGTGTGACTGAAGAATGAATTTACATATTTATTTAATTTTAATTAATTTAATAGTAAATTTAAACAGCCACAGAGGGCTAGTGGCTACCATTTTGGTAGGCATAGACACTGAAATGAAGACAATCACACAGGTAGGTGGCTAGGCTCAGTCACGGGCTAAGGAAGCTGTTTTTGCCCTCGTGTCCTTAAAGGGTGCATGATACAGATCATACCTTGGCTAAATCTCAGCTTACCTCCCAGGGAGGGGATGCAGGAGTTAACAACTTTGTCATGCCAGTGGTCAACTGTTTTCTTATTTGCTCTTTACCACCATTACTTTGGGTAAGCATATGTAAAAAAAAAGTTCTATAGTCCCCACAGTTCCTAGCACGGTGTCTTTCAAAGACTGTGTATGATAAATATAGGAGGAGAAAATAAGTGGGGATTTTATGAAACTAGGTTGCACTTTTGAGAGACTAGCAGCCACTGTGATTCTGTTTTGAAAAATAGGTACAGTGATGTTTGGGATGAGGATATCAGGAGATTGAAAAGAATCATTCAATAAATATTGATTGAAGGCACCTTCTGGTACACAGTAGTCATGGAGAAGGAGGAGACATGAAAGCTGTTTCTTTTTTGCCTTACAGCACAGTAGTTCTGGAAGCTTCCTTGAGGGACCTTTGGTGAGCTGATTGGTATGGTCTGTGTTATGGTTTGAATTGTGTCCCCCCCCAAACAGATCTGTCCCCAGTACTTACCTCAAAATGTGACCTATTTGGAAATAGGGCCATTGCAGATACAATTAGCTTAGGTGAGGTGAGGTCATACTGGCATAGGAAGGACCCTTAATCTAAAAAGACTGGGCGACCTTATAAGAAGGGAGAAATTTGAACACAGAGACAAAGACACACAGGGAGAACGCCAGGTGACAACAGAGGCAGAGATTGGAGTGTTGAGTCTCCAAGCCAAGGAAGGCCAAGGATTGCTGGCCACCACTGGAAGCTGGAAGAGGCAAGAAAGGATCCTACCTGCAGTCTCAGAGGGAGCACGGGGCTCGATCCCACAACGCCGGGATCACGCCCTGAGCCGAAGGCAGACGCTTAACTGCTGTGCCACCCAGGCACCCCCAAGAGAATACATTTCTGATGTTTTGAGCCACTGGGTTTGTGGTCCTTGGTTGCAGCAGCCCTAGGACACTAAGACAGCTGGTTGACACGGAATTGGTGAGGTGACAAGCACACGGGGATGCTACCAGCTGGTCACTGAGGGTTGCTTGGACTGTGCTTTGGCTGGGAAGGCACAAAAGAGGTACAGACCAAGATGGAATCACTTCAACGACCGGTGCCCCTGGAGAAAGCACTCTAAAAGCTGCTGGCTCACATTCTGCACCCATGGAGTGGAAGACAGAACTCTGACCGTGCTCTACGACTTACCCCACCCAAACCATGCTTCTCTACTCGTGAAACTGGGCTGCATCCTTCACTTGTGCAGCCCAAGCATGATCTCCCCAACTGGATGGAGCCCTTTGGAGGTGGGAATCATATCTCTTTCCACCTTCACTCCTTCTCTGGACGCTTAGGACATATTTGGTGTTTATTGCCCAAAGCCCCGTGGAGGCGCCCATCACATCTGTTCCACTTATTACTGTAGACCCAGTCCCTGGCACATCCTTGCTGCTCGGTAGGGAGTTACTGAATGAGCAATAAATTAATAAATGCAGGCCATGCGCTGAGTGAGTGAGCAAAAGGACTGGACCCCCAGGTCCGTCCCTCCTCACATGCTACCGACGCTCACTTTGCGGGTGGGGGGCATCAGGCGTCATGTGCCACCAGAGGGTGATGTCAATCCTGGATTGCTCTTATTCTTTGCATCTCAGATCGACAGAGTGGGAAGCAGTAGCAAGGGACCGGGCTGGGCAGGGGACCATGGGTCTCTGCTCTTGACCCCACAGTTCTGGGGCCTCCGTCTTATCTGCCAAAGGAACATAGGTGGTGGGCAGGGGGAGGTGAGCCAAGGCTGGGTTCAGAGGTGGGTGGTGTGGCACAGTCTGATGAAATTTGGTGAGATTTGGCTCCTCTGAATTGTTGGGGCCTAGAGCATGTCTGAGTAGTCCCAGTAAATTTTCAGCTGAAAATAACCAACTAAATGAAAGTAAGGCAGCACTGTGGCTAAGATCAGAAAATCCTCAACATACAAATAAATAGCAAGAATGGTCTCCTCTTTATAAGAGGGTCTTCCCACCCTTCCTCTGTTCTTTCCTTCTTTTTAGAGCAAACTAGACCAGACATCTTCACATTTCTATCCTGTGGCCCTGCACTCACTTGGAAATACATTTCGATCAAATTCATGCAGGTTTGCCTCATTAGGTTTTTCTGTTTATCCTTGTCAGGATTTTCCGCTTGACCACTGTGGCATTATTTCCTTGGTTGGGCATCTCAGGGGAGAAGCGGGCAGTGGTAAAGAGACCTCTACTGAGAAAGGAAAGGGTCTAATAAGGAGATGCTGTCCTGTGTTGCCGTCGGGCCCCTGTAGCCCCCAGGGAAACAGCGCATTCTATTTTACGAGGATGACGGGTTACCAGTCCTGCTCACCTGTCCCACTTGCCCTCCACACACCTCCCTGCTCCGGAGCCTCTTAGGGGAAAAGGGGGGGGGCTGCCCTCCTAGGATTGAACCTGAACTAGAAACCAGCTCCTGTGAGCTCAGTTCCCTCTGAACAGAGCTGTTGGCTCCCTCTTCTTCCAAAGGAAAATTTACTGCTCCAATTTTTATAATTTACATCTTTCATTTAATATTCCAGCCTTCTTTCCTCAAGGCTTCCAGCACAGCTCGTGTCAGAAGGGACTACTTATTTCCGAACCTTTTTGCATTATTAGTTTCATTTATTATTTTTATGTTTTCTGCTGGGTCTGTGTACATATCATTTCTCTGAGCTCCCTGGAGCAACCAACAATGAGCTGGGGACCATCCTCTCTCAGCAAAGGGAAGCTTTAGATGCGGCCATGGGTTCTCCAGGGAAAATGATTCTAGCGTGTGCATTTCAAATTAGCCCCAATTAACCCCTCATCAACCAGCCCCCAAATTTCCATGCAGATGGTGTCAAACCTTCTACTGCCCCTTCCTATCTGTTCCAGACAGCAGAGGACTTCAGGGGGCAAATGTGATGTTTTAAACTTCTCAGAGAGCTAAAATACCTTTCTCCCACACCCATTTATCCTTTGGAGATACTCAAAGTCTGAGAAGATGAGTTACAAATCCACCATTGTTTTGGAGTAGAAAGGCAAACTGATTTCACTTTGTCTTTGAAAATTGTATTTCCATGAAATAAAACTGGAACAACAGTGAGCAGCTGTGTGTTTTATGAGACTCAGTGGGACATTGCAAGGGAGCCTTGTTGCAAGGTTATGCTGGCTGGCAACGATCATTTCTAGGTGTCCCCTGTCACTTCAGAACCAGCAAATCCCTTTGACAAAGTCATCTTTCTAGATTGGTTTTTAGCAGTTGAATTTTGAGTTATTATGAGTGAA